>NC_068387.1:13689474-13989474 GCF_023724105.1 Carassius gibelio
GTGCACACAACCCTTATTTTAACTATCCAGAGATGAAACACTACAAAATTAATGACTGAAGGTCACTAATGGCTTCTTGTAGAGGTAGCGATAAGTGGCATGAAATTATCAGCAAAAATAAGTATTGATCGGAGAGTTTATGAGCACTCAACAAAATGAAATGGCTCTTATGAACAGTAAAAAAAAAAATACATTTAGTATCAACTGTCTTGTGGTATTTGGCCAGATCATCTGTTTTGATAAGATTAAAACAGAGAGCCGGCACCAAGTAATGTTGACAATGTTTATTTGAAAAATGTTCTTACAGCAACAAAAAGCAAAGGATGTTAGAAGGACAACTGTAAGAATCAGCCCGGGGAGGTTTGGCATTCTGGCGTAACTTGAGCTTTTAACAACTCATTTATTTCACTGATTTGCGGTAACTGATACTAACAACTGGACCATGAAAAGTCCTGCTGGTGCCCAGCACAGTCAAGCCTCATTGACTCCACACACCTGACATATAGAATAGCAGATTTCCCTCGCCTCTCACCTCAACCTGGACTCACACTCAAAAGCACTTTACATCAGTTTTACACCTTAACACAGATTTCTGTGCATTCAGTTAATCAGCATTGGCATCACATAAATGTACTGTAGTTTTAGAATTAATTATAATGCATGGGCAAGTAGCGTAGCGGCTTGTATCCAAGTTATATTTAAAAATATCTCAGCTGAAGCTAAACCTTAATTTAAGTACATAATGAGACCACTTGGTATATATATATATATTTGTAATTTCCATATTTTTGTGAATATCTTTTGGGAAGAAATCCTAAATGTCCATTTTGTCTAGATCCTGTCAATATTTTAAAAGTATTTTCAATCACTGAAAAAGCTGAGATAACCCCTTTTAGAATGCTGATGTTAGTGAAATTGGACATATAAGGAGCCTTTCATTTGTTATCCTGAATCTCCTAGTGCTTTTATTTATTCATTAGCACAAGTACATGGGGTAAACCACATGATTATTCATTAGTAAAGGTATGGGGTAAACGGCATGATTACCTTTAATTACTCTGTCAGCACAAACACCACTGGATAAATGAATGAACAATTAAGGACACAGGAGTCAATACTCGGTGACAAAGGCCTCCAGCACCGAGAATCATCTTTTCTTGTTTAGCTTAGTTATCCTATCCTGCCTCTCTCTCCCTGTCTTTTTCTTCCTATCTCTCTCTTTTTTGTCCTGCCATTGGTAATTGTCTACACAGCAGCGACAGATGTGCAATATCGTCACCTCTTCAGGAAATAAAAAATCACAGTTTGTCCGGTATGTCAGTTCCCTCTTTTTAGTGCTCCAGAGGTCCTGCACCCATTACGGCTGATTTAAAAATGGAGAAAGCGCAGGAAGCAGATACCGGTGAGCCCCGAGAGCACTAGTTGGTGTAGGGCCTAATCTGCATTCCGCCATTCACTTACAGCAAAGAAATTGTGGCAGGCCCCTCTGGCTGGGGAGATGAGTGGGGGAAGTCCCTTGATTTGTTGAGAGAGAGAATAAATGGGTTTTTCTAAAGCTGAGGAAATATCACCATTGCCAGCCAATTTATGTCTTTTTATCTGTTCTTCAAACATGTCACTTCTGGTACCCTGGCATGGTAATTGCACAGCGTCCAAAAGAAAAGTAGGGGCTGGGCAGCATAGCAAGAGGGAGAGACAGAGAGAGAGAGAGAGAACACGTTCAGATGGGCTTCAAAATCCTCTAATCCTGATAAATATGCATTTATGATACTCCCGGCTGATAAGACTTATTTTAAATTTGAGAAGCCACACTCAGAGAGTAAATAGGATACAGAACTGGATTTTAGAGATTATCACTATTAGCTTTTTTATTGCCCTCTGTCTGACTATTTGAAGCCACAAGGGTCATTCTTATTGGCTGAAAAACAACTCTAAAACAAGAATTCACAAATCTCTTCATGCTTGAAATGTGTCGATGGTGCGTTTTTATATCCCTGAACATAATTGCTTTAATTTTACAAAGGTTTCACGAGCATATTGGGGTAATGAGTTGTACTAAAAGAACTAACTGTCTCTAATAGTATTTACAGTCTCCCTGTGTATCGATTGGACAGCACATGAGTTCGTGCCCTTGGCAGAAGCTCTTATTGATGTCCCAGTTTGTCTAAGGGTTGAATGCGCTGTAACATGTTATAGATAAAACTCAAATGCTGAGGGCAGTGCATTAACATGAGGTTATAGCTTCAAATTGCACTGGCACATTATGAAACGATACAAAGGACAAAGACATGCTCTTGAGACATGTTTAGCTCATCAGTTGTTAGCCTCGCTGAGCCATGTAATGCTCTGCAGATGTGATAAAACCATGGAGTGAATTAGCTGTTATTAGAGCTGTTCTTCACTTGTCATGCACTGTGATTTTATTAGTTATCACAGGTATTTGTATGTATGCTAAGGTTAGTTCGAGCATGCATACATTTGCATAGACACTGCAAAATGCATTAGTAGCATATTGACAGCATCTAAATGTTAGCATTTTACATGTTAGACATTTAGAGATGAACAAATCTTTCAGAATTCCTTTTAGGTTTTCAAATATTTAATTGATAGTATATATTTTAATTTATACGTATTTATTTATTTATTTTTTTGCCATGGGATAGCTGTGGTTAAAAAAACAAAAACCCAGAATTGTCACAAACGTAGACTAGTCTATTTGTGTGTTACATTCTAAAGCATATTATGGCTTTATGTAAATCATCCACATTCGTTGTCACAGTCAGTGATGTCAAATGTCATTCAAATTGTCATGGGTTTCATACGACTGTGATTGCAGCTTGCCAAATTTAGCATTAATATTTTTGAATGCAAAAATATATTTTTGTCAAGTCATTTTATCAATTTGTATATGAATACACACACATACACACGCAAAACAATTTGACAAAAAGTCAAAGTTGTACACGTGTAAATCTATTTTAGTATATTTTAGTGCATAAGAATACAAATGAGATTAGGATGTGTCACGATGCTATATGTGCATACCTGACCTCATATTATGTAAAGTGTTCTTAAACCATCTTTTAAGAATGCTAAAACATGGGATTCACTTTACATTCTGTAGGTTATTGAAGTCTGATCCATAAGAAGCTAAGCAAAAGGGTGCTTGAAGGTTGCAGTAATGTGCATTTCAGAATTCTAGACTTTTCTCAAAGAGCAGAGTGAAAATGCTGTGGATTTATCTTACTTGAATTGTGTGAATTGTTCCAGCCAGAACTCTTTGTCGGATTGGGATAGAGTTCTGTGCTAATGTGTCTTTTGTCTTACAGCTCCTTCAGCTCTCATTTGCATTCGGCGAGGTTATTACAAGCGCACAACAGCCCGATTAATCATTTCCCAGAAAGCCTGTGTTCCAAAAGTCGCCGACGAGTATTAAGTGCTGATGGCCTTGCGATGAATTTCATCTTCAGCCAAGGCAAAGACAATTTCACCCTCCTCCTGTATTCTGCGGAGCTCAAAATGGCAGAGCTTTCAAAGTAGCTAAATGTGATTGGCCCTGTTACATTGAATCCAATGAGAGCATATTCTGTCACAATAAAAGAAACAATAGGCCTATGTCAATGTTAGGACCTAGCGAGATTAGCCAAAGTTTAACTGAATGAAGCCAGTCTCCACTCACCCAAATCCTGTTAGCGGACTTGTACTCATCACGCGCACATATTGCCCGTAGACTGTGCTATTTGGACATGAACACTGGAAATTAACTATTAGCTCAAAGTTTAAACTATTAGATTTCTTCGGTGCAGGCATTGTGGGTAAGCTGCAGTCAGTGAAAAGGTAGATATTTTCCTTTTCTCTTTTTTTTCATTTAAGCTTTTAACATCATTAATTAGAGTCATTGTAATACAGAAGTGATCTATTGTCACTCAGTCTCGTTGTCTGGCATGCTAATGAGATGTGCTGGTGTGTTGTAAGCCAATGCTAGGATATCCAGAGGAGATGAAGCTTGACATTGAACAGGATTAGAATCACAGTCAGTGGATTCTTGTTTGATTTGTTAGATTGATGAATTTTATATTGATTTATGGAGAATATACATTTTTTGTTTATATATTTTTTATCAGTGGTGCTGTAGCATTTTGTAGAAGAAACCTCCAGAAATGTTCATCTTCAATCTTTAGATTCATCCTCCTTAAAGTACTGCCATTACAACATACACATCCAAATAGATGTTTTTGAACATTGTTGCATTTCATTGTTTTTAATACAGCCTGCCATGATTTATGTTTTTGAGACAGGTTAAAAATAATAATGAAAAAAAAAAAAAAATCTAACCTCTCATGAGTCTTAATTATAATTCTGCAACAAACAAAAACAATATTACTTGAACAGATTAAATATATTCCCTAAAGTGAATACCCCAAGTAAAATATTTTACCCAAACTAAAATATATAATATTATATTTTAATAATTGAAATGTTTCACTTTCACAAATTAATAACATTTTTAATTAAACCTGAGAGATTGTCCCCTATGAAAGTCCAAATGTTAACTCATCAAAAAACTTCAGATCATAACATAAATCCATAAAAATCAAGTTATTCAATTTAAAGAGGTCATGAACATAATTTTTTATTATTTTGGGATCAGAAGGTAGGCAATGCAAAGATTGTGTTTTTCCACTACTTGAAAATTTGGACATCATTGTTTCATTGAACAAATGCTTTAACATGTTTTTTTTCTTGGTATAATAACATGGTTTTGGAGGATGCTTTTAGCGATTAAAACAGACTCTGTCCCCCACAGTGTATTTTTATTTGCATCAAATTAAATATGCAATTCAATTCTTCTTAAATGTAAATCCTTACACTGCACTGAATCAATTAATTGCCTGCTCCTGTACCATTGTAAATATTTTTATTGCAGCTACATAACTAGCCAGCTAACTAGATCCTACCAAACTTTTGATCTAAGGTGATTAGTGTTTGGGCTTGTTTATTGTTGTAGCATTATAATGTACAAAACTTGTGCAGATCTGCAGTCGCTTCTGTTCTGCATGCATGTATTCACATCTGTTAATTGTGTGCGTGTGAAGGTTGCTCTGTGTGCGGGAGTGTGTGGACAGAAAGAGGGGGCTACTCGCAACCATACGCACTCCTCATGCTCCATTTAAGACAATGATTATTTACTTTGTTCTTCTGTCCGTAAATTATCATTATTCTTTTGACAGCTTGTCTGCTGCGGAGCCCAGTGTGTGTGAAGCAAAGTGTTTTTAGAGCGTTCTGCTTTCAAGTTGTTTGTCTGTTTGTGTTTGTTTTGTGTGTGTGTGTGTGGGCATAGGCCTTGATTCGCTCTCATGTGTTTATCCACAGCAAGATGGCCTGACCACTCCTGACAGGACCATTGATTCAACACCATGAAACAAACAAATCAAAGATAGCACGCGGAAAACAACCAAGATGGGATTTCACTCACTGGTCATCCTTTCTGACAGTTTCCTCATCTTATTATTTCCCCACTGGAGCCAAAGTGCTGCACCTGCCAATGATTTCAAAGAGGTAAATGTTTTTTAAAGCTTGTATTTCAAAACACTTCATTTAATTTTGGGTAATCATTTAATTTAACATAAGGTAATAGTTCAACCAAACATGACAATTATGTATTCAACCTGATATAATTTCAAACTTGTGTACAGTAACTGTAGTTTTTACTGCATTTTAAAGCAAAAACAGCATTTTTTAAGAATGATGAAGAATAATTCTGATAAAAAAAATTCTGTGATTAATTATTCAGTAACACTAATTATATACAAAAAAATGTACGATAATCATTCATATTATCATCATACATTTTTACTTGTGATCAATGCTTTATACTAGCATTAAGTCACCCAACAGAAAAATTAAGCTTAAAAAAATTCTGTACTCTCAAACTGTTAATTAACTTAATTTATGTAAAAATGGTAGAACCAAGCTATTGATGATGTATAAATTAGAGCACCAATGACTTGTTTACTTAATTAGTAGATAGATAATCCTTTAACTTAAGCCTGGCGAGGAGGAGCAATTGATTGTCTTTTAGTTGTATATAGATTACCGTTTGGCTGGAAAGTCTTTAAGTAATCCTTTTTCGGATCTTTCTCCACCTCCACTGGGGGCTGATTTGAGCCCTACATTTTTTCTCCGGTTTGTTTTTTTATACAAAACAAAGATAATTCATTCAACTAGCTAGCACTTCTCAGGTCTGTTATTTGGCCCACTTTGCACAATTTGCTCAGTCGAAGGTTTTTAAACACTGCTGTAACTGTATCTGTCAAACTTTTATTTTATTTTGTTTAATTGTAGTGAAATCTTTAAGTAATCTGTTTTTTGGATACTTTTTTATCTCCATCCCTTCCTTTTCTCATCTGCTCAAACATATCGCAGGCTTCTTTGAGCTTTAGATTTCTTTTGTTGTGTGTGTTTTTTTTTTTTTTAAACAAAGCAAAGATCATTCTTCTAATAGGCTGAGAAGAAAAAAAAAAGCTAGCTAGCACTTCTCAGGCCTTTTATTTGGCCCACTTTGCACGGCTTGCTCAATGGAGGGAAATATTTATGGCAGGGGTGTTTGGAAATGAAAGCCTTTTACATTTTAATGAGCACTAAATAGGAGCGGAGAAATATTGTTCATTAGGTGTAATCTGTGGAATTGCTTGAGTGAAGTTCCTCATGAGGGTGTTTTAAATGCCTCGCACAAGTAGAGCAGTTTGTATGGTAATTAAGACACTGTTTCGCAGTCAACATCTGTGTTGTATTTTGAGGCCTCTGATTGTGTTGTGTCTGTGTCAAACATTACAGAAAAAAGAGCGTACGTTAGTCTTCCATGGCACCTACAAACTCTTTTATTCTTTCTTTCTTCCTGCTTATCCGACACACACTCCTTCATAAACAAACCCAGGGCCTCACATATGACAAGAAGTTTCCTTTTTTTTCCTTCTGGAGCACATTAGAAAAAATTACAGTGCTAACATTTCTTCATTAATCATGGTGGCCGGTGGTGGCAGCGAGTGGTGCGGAGCCTTGGCAGACGCGAGTGTCCCTGCCGTGCTGGCAGCCGCGCCCCAGACGCCAGACTCTCAATGCCACAGCTGTTGCTGCCATCAACCTCACAAACATCTGACACCCACCCCAGATCAGCCCCGTCCACACCGGCTTCCTGTGCATCCCAGAAGGGCTGAGGCCTGGTCTGGCGCAGTCCACGTGCACATAGATGGATGGATGGATGGATGACCTGGATGGATGGATTATGGGATGTGGTATTCCTCAAGGCCAAAGTGGGGCGTCGCTCCTCAGAGAGAATCTGCTTGCACAGTCTGGGCTGACGTCTGAGAAGTGAAGAGCTGCAGGGTGTTGTATTAATTCATCATTCCATTTCTATTATAAATTCACAGAAGCTATAATGCATTATTTAACATTTATTTTATTTTAAAATTGTGAAATTTAATTAAACTTTATTGATGCTTGCAGGTAAAAAAAAAATAATACAATAAATCAGCATTTGTTTCAACATGTTAACAAAGATATCAAGATCAGAAAAATGTATTTCTTATTCTATTTTAAATACGTTCTAGGGTTATGTTATGTTATGTTATGTTATGTTATGTTATGTTATGTTATGTTATGTTAATTTTGTGCACACCCCTCACCAAATGCACCCCATGCATGGGTAGCAAACGTCTAGCTATACACGTCTAGGTATAAGAGTCAATAGCTAGGGGCTGAGGTGCTCATACCACCACTGAGCTCTGTGTCCCGCCATATGGTGGAGACCGCTGAGACTACATTGGGAATCAGGCCAGACTGCCCCCCCTCACCATTTCTTATTCACCTCTTATTCTCACACACACATAAACACACACTTCTATATGTGAGAGGCAAGACCTCCATCCTTGGAGTCGGAGAAAGTAGGACAGGTTGAAGGAGTGTAGCAAGCACAGACCCAGATGTGACAAACACACACACACACACACACACACACACACACACACACACACAGACACACACACACACTTATGCATTAGACATCCAACCAGCCTTTCCCTATGACACTCACAGTTATTCCCTCATAGCATCTCCTAATGACCACTTTACAGCAGTGTGTGGAGAGACTGGTGTGTCCTGAATATGTATGTTATTTCTAGGCCCCACAGAACTCCACAGATTTAAACATCATTCATAAACTGTCCCTTGCATGTTTGTGTCTTAAATAATCTCAGCTACCATTATTTCACTATTTCATACTGTGGAGCATGGCACTTGCAGCACCAAGGGCATGGGTTCGATTCCCAGACAAGACAAGAACTGATCAAATTGAGCTTAAAGTTTGTCATTATTATGTCATTAATGACTCACCCTCATGTCGTTCTAAACCCATAAGACCTCTATTCATCTTCAGAACACAGTTTAAGATGTTTTAGATTTAGTCCGAGAGCTTTCTGTTCCTCCATTGAAAACGTATGTACGGTACACTGTCCATGATATTGAAGAAACATCTTAACTGTGTAATACAATACAATGAATAAAATGTTTGACATGAAGTTATATAGAAGAGTATATAAGCTAAAATAAATGAATGAATTATAGTCTGAATAAAAAAAAAATAAATGTTGAGAATTGCTGAAAATGTGTGGACTAAGAGTCGTGAAATTAAAAAGGCCTGTCTTCTTCCATTTTATTCTTTCAGGTATCCATTAAATAATTCTTCCAGATAATTTTCAATGTAATTTCTTGGATTATTTAAAAGCTTTTACTGTAATACACCTGTGATGGAAGACTACCATATGGAGATATCAAAGTTCAAGAGTATCAGACATCAGTGTGGATGCATACTGTATACAACACTAGTGCATTGTGCTATAATTATCCCATTATAAACATTTCCACCACCTTGATCAAAATACACAAGAGTGTATTATGAGTCTCCCATCTGTCTGTCATTGTATGGCTGCTTTGTTTAAATTTCCCTGCAGACAGGAGCAGGGGGGTAACGGGAGGGTTTTGACTTTGTCTTTGGATCTCAGCTGTTTCCAACGTGCCTGTCCTATCAGTCACAACGTCACCACGCTTTTCCCTCCTGGCATTGGTCCGGCCTGTGCCAGGTGTCCCTGATGCCACTAACATGACCACTAATGTGCTGCCAGATTTTTTTGTCCACCCCTGCAGTTCAGTATGGGGGTGATGTTCCCAGTGCTTCGTCGCACTGTCCATCTTCCTCCACCCAGTTCACAGCCTTCCTGTATGCGTGTGTGAATCTACATAGCCAGTCTCGCACACATTTCTGTCACTCCTCAATCACAGTCGTCTTAGTAGATGAATAATTATAACACAGTGTAACTGCATAAAGTAGTGAATGAAATAAATTAGAATAGCAGTTGGTGAGAGTGACTGCCGGTATGAATATGTGACTGTAATGTACTTCTAAATTAGAGGGAAAGAGACTGTGTTTTTCTCTGGCATTGCTTATAACACCCATTTACTTCAGAATTTTCTCTGAATATTCAAACAAGCTCATTTGTGATGTCTACTGCATGTTTGAGTTGTTAACATCCCTCCGTTGAGTGTTAGTTATCATTCTGAATGCTTGTCACGTGGAGTACAATGGGATATAAATGAGAACACAGACACACACACACAGGTCCTGCTAGGTTTTTTCCTGCTGTGTTTGTCACCAGATACCTACATTACTGTTAACTACGCTATTAAATTCAGTTCCTATGCCGCGTTTCTCCTCTTTTTGTGTAGCGTGCTGGGACTCATAAAGCAGCAGCAGATGTTAACAGTGCGCACATTTAAAGATTAGCAGGTTTTAGACAAGCAGTAAAGCTGCGGAGGGAGAAGTGATATTAATGTAGTGGTTTTATGTTGCAACACAGCTCACAGTGAAGGGGAAAAACATGAGCCATGTGAGAGCCAGGGGTGTGGGAACACATTGTGTGGTCATTCAAGAACACACCCCTCTCGAGAGGATGAGAAGGGTACATAGGACAGAGGAAATTGTTACTGAAGTTGTGCATGGGACAGCATCCGTGCTAGATTTGGCATTGTGGTACCATGGGACTTGGACGATGCCCTTCACAGTTTGCTCTGTTTCTCAGTTTCTCTTCCCATTACACTCCCATATGGACATAAAATACAGTGGAAGTCAATGGGGACTAAAACTTAATTACGAACATTCTATTTTCCATTTGGTTAGCAACATCACATTTTCACTTTTTTACTAAAATAAAAAATGTTAAATCAAATGTGCATAGCAAATTGCATCATGTTAAGGTTGTAAACAAGGATGTTACAGTGATTAAAATCAAATTAAGAGCTTTGCGGTACATTTTGTGAAAGCTAAAGAAAAATAGTCTTTTGCACAAACAAATATAAAACTCCACACTTTCTTTTCAAAATCTTGTACTGTCTGTTATAAAGTAATTCATTTGACTGAGTTGTGTGTGTTACAGGACATAAATCAACACCCTTTGGATCTGTTTACTGTCCTTTACCTTAGCTGAATATTAATGCAGAAACAGCTTGAGTGGATGGCCCTAGTGAGGCTAGCCTCTCCTCCTTGAACCTGCCGACTCCTTTAATTACTCCTGACCTCCTTGTGTTGAATGTGTTGAGTGGTGCTGGTTTCAAGCTCACAAATCATCCACTACTATGTTGTTGTGTCTGACAGGAGACAATGAACGTAGCTGTGATTTAGTGCTGAAGATGGACACACAGAGAGCCAAAATACCACCAAGAGAACAAACACAATAAGTTACTGTATTTTTGTCACACTGGCACCATAGGTTGTATATCGAGTGTATAGATATTAGTGCAACATCTATCTTGTATGACCAAAACATCATTTAGGTGCCAAGTTTTTCTTATTTTTGACATATTTGTATTTACCTAAAGGCACATGATTTGTTGTACACAGTGAAATATGCTGCCATTTTTATTGACAGTTTGTTACTGTTACAGACGACCTTGTTAACTCTGCAGTGTCATATTAGTAACTTTTAGTTGTCAAGCGATTTGTTGCTGTACATTAAAATCAAGAATTGAAGCGAGTGCCCCGGGACAAGGCCTCTACATACCTGCCAAAATTTCTATATTACTTCTCAAGATTCCCCATAAATCATTCTGTCATTTTATACATCCATATCATTCAGGACAATACTGATTTAAATGAAGGAAAGTTTTATAAATAAACACCTCACAGCATGCATGACTTTAAAACAGACATTTCCACTGCTCACTAGTTTGACACAGCTATAATTCAAAGTGTGAGTTTGGGGATCTTGAGTTATGGTGGTGGTTCTGCGTTGACATAGCCTGTACGATTTGTCCTTGTCTGGACAGTAAACTTTGCCCGCCATTTTCACTGGGAATCACAATAGCTGTTCCCTGTTATTTGACTTTTTCTCTATCTTCCGATTATCTCCTGGGAATGTATGAATGACGAGTGACACACTGAAATTTAACAAGAATATTTAGTCTCCATAATGATCTTTCTGTTTTTCTGTCATTTTCATGTAGTCAGTTCTCCCCTTGGCTTAAAGATCTGAGCAGAGGGCAACATTTCACCTTGACCTGAAGCTGAGGTGACCAGGCAAGCACAAAAAACTCTTTCACAGAATTGAAAATAGTCCATGGCCTGGCTGCTGTGCACTTTCCGTGGCCTCGGTGTGGCTGCGGGGTCTCGCTGGCTCCCCCAGCTCTGTCTTTCACATGAGATTTCAGGAGACTGGGGCGCTGTTGCTGATTCTGCTCTCAGGCCGAGTGCAGGGTGTGCGCTTCTGCGACGGGAAACGAGGGAGAGCCCCAAGACATCAACACCAATTGGCACTAATTAGGAGGCCTGGACTGGCTGGGGTAACAGCCACGTTCATGTCAGGAATACTGATGACATCTGAGTGTTGAGACACTGCCGCTGTCACCACTGAACTCACAAGTGGTGTGGCGAGGGGCAGAGGCCTCGGTTATTATAAATACCTCACATTACCTATGAGTTGGTACATTACTACTGCTAAAGACAATGACCACCATACTTAGTTCCCAGATTTTGACAACTTACACAGGGATCAGTGATCTACAATAGGTTTTTATTAGTCCACTGGGACTGAATGTTTTGTTAGTAATTAGTGGATTTTTCAAGTTTGCATGGTTTTTATTATTATTATTATTATTATTATTATTATTTGTTTGAAACTCCTTACTCAGTTTTTATTGTATCTTATATTTTATTTTACTTCATTTCAGCTTCATTTCAATATTTTTTTATATTAATTTAAGTACAGTATATACTTATATTATTACAAATCAGTGTACATATTAAAATACTAAAATAATAATGGCAATAATTTTTCAGTATTGCTTCATACCTACTTGCTTTGTCAGTGTTATACATATATGTATATAACCTTTTGCATAGGCTATTTTTTGACTAAGCTACCACTTGTTGATCTGTTGTACAGTGGTATCATATTTTTTTTTAAATTTTTTTAATTTTTACATTAACATTTGTGAGACTAACCTCACCCTGTTTTTAACCATCATTCTCAGTTATAGAAAAACATTTTAGGAAAATCTTCCTAATCCTGCTATTCCAGTTCCAATTTAGACCCTGGTTGGTCTTTTCCCCATCCAGCTGTGTTTTAGCCCCCATCCTGGCCAATCACTGCTCTTTATGGGATTATCCAGCCCCCATAATGTCCTCTGCCCTCATTGTCCCCAGGAAAATCACTTTGGGCAAACACAGCAGGGATCTCACCTGCGGGAGAGCATGGCTCAGGTAACCTGCAATGGACCACATTGTTTAACGATAATGTGCCTTTGATAGAAATGAGAAGGGGATGTATACGAAATGTGCTGTGCTCTTTCCAAAATGCAAAATCTCTTGTTCTGAGGATAAAATTGCCAGGCTTAGCCAGTGGTAAGGAAAAAGGCAATGAAAGCACATCTTTGACCAAACAGATGTTGTATCTCATCACCACAGGAATCATTATATATATTTCTAGCCTGGTGCATTTTTAGTCATTGAGACATCATGGAGCTTAGGTTTATTGAGCTTAATCCAAGAGGAAAAAATGAATTTCATGCAGAGAGCATAATAAAGTCTTTATTTATCACCACATGACCAGACCAGCTGGAATTTGTTACTGAAAATGCTTAGCAAAGCAAGAATCACAGAGCTTCTATAGTGTTTGCTTCTGTGACATAGTAGCGTAAAACAAAATGAATGTGAGGTGTAATTTAATTATTGTATAATACAGAGTAATTGAACGGAACTGTTTTCATATTCATACTGCCTCTTCCTTTTATTTGCTTACCCACAAATCACTGTTGATATCTGATCATTTCACTGTGGTAAGCCTGTGTTTGCTACTAAGTTTAGTTCAGCCATCCTATTTTAGGAAAGGAGCTCTTTACACAGGACTGCGCTAGTGAAAAATCTTACCCAGATTGGATTCCATACAAGCATCACCAGGAAACAATCAATAAGTGAGCGGAAAGAGGCCCGTCTCCCTTGATCGCTATGTCCCAGCTAGTGCCCTCAGAGCCAAAAGAGGGAAGAGTCAAGCATTTGTGATTTCTAATGAACCCATTCCCCTCTGCTTTGAAAAGAATAGCATAACTGTTACTATTACTGTTTTCTCATTATATATATATATATATATATATATATATATATATATATATATATATATATATATATATATATATATATATATAATAGATTTCTAAATGTAATCTTTTTTTTCCTTCTACCCCAGTTTTAGAGTATCAGTGTTTGAGTAGAATTTTAAGCACTACCAAGAAGCTTGTTACTGCCTTTCTCCTCTGGCCGATGTCTGCCTTTTCACTCCATCATTCCACACTTCTATTGCCATGTGTGCAGACAGTGATGGACTCTGACAGCAGGCGGTGGGCAGTGCCTGGTCCCAGACCTGCGCCCACTCTCCATCTTCCCACAGGGAGGGCAGAAGATGAGCCCTGTGCACCGGTGGCCATAGAAGCTCTGCAGAGAACACATGTATCACTGTAATGTCTTGTGAAGGGCCACTTTGCCAAGAGTATTAATTAGAGGTCAGGCTTTTGGGGAGCTGCTTTGTTTCAGCCCCAACTCCACTCCAGGTCAGGGCTCCACTCCAGCATGGCTACGAGGGAGGATGCTCATGGCTTCTGTGTGTGTGTGTGTGTGTGTGAGTGTGTGTGTGTACAAATGTTGACAGGAGGTTACACATCACACTGCTTGATCTTTATACCACATTTTATGTGCAGAAAAATTAAGAGTAATTACAAAGGGTGAAAGTTTATTTAAATCTTGTAATTATTTGTTTTTCTCTGCTTTTCTTCTGACAAAAGAGTTGAATTTTAAACTTGCATTGGTGTTTTCTGTATCTTACAATGCACTCTGATTGCTTTGTATTCATCCACACTGCTCCCTAATTTTCAATCCATTTTACAAAGTAAATGTAACAAACATTGGAGTAATTTCTTATTGGTTACTGGATATGCTTCTTGAAATATCTGCTAGAATTGTATGTTCTTTTATAAACATGCTATTCATAAAAATTTGTATAAATATAATATAATATAATATAATATAATATAATATAATATAATATGATATAATATAATATAATATAATATAATATAATATAATATAATATAATATAATATAATATAATATAATATAATATAATATAATATAATATAATAGTGTCACCACCATGAATTCTTAGTTTGATTTTTGAAGTTTGAAGTTTTTCCTTGTGTGTTGATTATTTCGTGTTCTGTTAATCTAGTCATTAGTCCCTTACTTGAGTTAGTATAAATACTCCCCGTTCTGTTCCTTAGGTTGTCCAGTATTGAATGTAGCTGATGTTTGATGTTACCCTGTGTGTGAGAAATTGTGGAACTTGTTGTCATCTTGTGGATTATCTTTTAAAAGGATTTATTTATATTATCTTCATCATGCCTTCATAATCCATGCAGCAGTCAGTGTGACAGAATACAGGACCAAAAAAAAAGGTGTAAATAAAGTGGTGTATGAATTCCCATTTATGTTCTTTTTTTTTCAGGTATTAATTTTGTTTATCTAATGGATAGTCCCGGATCCCTCTTCCTCATGCTGGAGCAGGGAGAGTTCACCCTCCTGAACCACACTAGACTCTTCCTGGAGATCTCCAACCATACCAGCTACCCGGAAAACATAGTTCTACATCTCGAGCATCAACACTGCTTGCAGAGCACAGTTGCCAGGAGGTGGTCTTTGAAGGTCAATTTCTCCACCTTTGTGTAGTGGGTACTGGTGAGCAATGACTCGCCATTCACCATCGGTCTCACCAGCCCCACTCCAGCCCCTGAACCCAGCCAACCATCACCCCGGTGCGTCGAACAACAGCCAGAGCCCACCACAGATGGAGAGCCAAAGACTGCTGTGACCAGCGAGCCATTGCAGGAAAGAGCGAGGAACGCCCCTGGATCCAGAGCCTCACCAATCATCTGACTAGGAATGTGAGCCAGCAACAATGCACGTGACAATGGATGATACAGTGGAATACAGAGGAAAGCCCTGCCCATTGTTACACCACTGAGGGTGAGCTGAAACTGGATTTATATGGGAATATACCAATTATTTTACCACCATCATATGTCTGTCCTGTTAGGCTAAGACGAGTCTGTCTGCCCTGAACTATCCATATACCATGAACTGTCTGTCTGCCTTGTCACGACCACGGGGGTTGATCCCCTATCTCTAGCACTCCCAGTGCTGGGAGTGGCCATCTGGTGTGTGTGTGGGCAACACACACCATTCCTGAACCCCTGGACTGCTCAAAGCTCCCACCACCCCTTCATCAATCCTTACTACCACCTCCGCTGTCCTTTGTGAGCCCTTCAGCCCACCAACTCTGATGAGGGTTCACTGCAGGTCTGTCAGTCTCTATCGTTGTTTTGGCTGGAGGATCCCTTGTCTTTGGCTCCAGCCTCTGAGTCCAGACTCCAACTCGTCAATCCAGCAGTTCCACCATGGCTCCTAGCTCCCTCCTCTCCTCCATGGCCCATCAGTCCACCGGGTTCCCTCATTCCTCTGGCTTCGCCTTGGCCATCCGCTCTGTTTTGGCCATCCAGATCCTCCCTGTCACCCTGGATCATTGGGTCTCCATCTCCACCTCGGGCTCCTCTCCCACCTGCTCTGTCAGTCAGCCCACTGGAGTTGTAAACCCTTCCTCCACAATGGCTTCTCCCTCCATTGGCTCCACTGTGGACCGTGTTCATGGCTGCGGTCTGGGTCCCACCTGCTTCCTTCTTCTGCTCCAAGTCCCTCCATCTAATCCGCCCTAGTTCCTTCTGTCTCCATCCTGGCTCCTTCCTCTGTCTGGTCCAGCTTGGTTACTTCTGTCTCCATCCTGGCTCCTTCCTCTGTCAGATCCACCCTGGTCATCTACCTGCCTCCCTTCTCCTGACCCTCGCCCTCCTCCTGAACCCCCCGCCCTCCCTCCACTGTTGATCCATCTACGGTGCGAGACTGCGCCTTCCTGGAGGGGCGAATTCTGTCACCACCTTTTAGTTTGTTTTCTACCTTCATGTTTCACTTAAACTAGTTTTCCCTTGTGTGTCGATTAGTTCATTCTGTTCACTTGTTCTGTTAATCTAGTAATTAGTCCCTTATTTGAGTTAGTATAAGTATTCCTGTTCTGTTTCTTAGTTTGTCCGGTATTGAATGTAGTTTATGTTCGATGTTACCCTGTGTGTTAGAACTCAGTCTTGTGGATTATCTATTAAAGGGGTCATATGATGTTGCTAAAAATAACATTATGTTGTGTATTTGGTGTAATTAAATGTTTTTATGCTATTTAAGGTTCAGAAAACACATTATTTTCCACATACTGTACATTGTATTGTTTCTCCTCTATTCCCAGCTTTTCTGAAACATTTTGATTTTTATAAAGCTCATCGGTGTGAAAAGCAAGGTATGTTCTGATTGGCCTGCTATCCAGTGCATTGTGATTGGCCAAATACCTCTAGCGTGTGAAGGAAATGTTATGCCCCTTGCTATATGTGACGTATGTCCCCATTCAGAACAATACAAAAAAAAATAACAAATGACCCATTTGTTGCATCCAGTTATGACATAATTACTGATAATAATGACTTATACTGTCTTTTTACGCATTGTGTTGAATTGCGGTGTGTAAACCTAAAACCATGTCCGCATTTGTGATTGGAGAAACAACAAAAAACAAGTGCTACTCTACACTGCTCATAACTCGCATTTGAACTCAAAAGAGAAAGGAAAACTTTAAATCGCATCATATGACCCCATTAAAATGATTTATTTCTAGTAACTTCATCGTACCTTCATCATCCTTGCAGCAGTCAGTGTGACAAATATTATCTTTCTTTGTTGAAATTTAATTCTTAAATTAAAATATTTTTATTAAGTTTTCTCTGGGTTTAGGAGTTCTTTAACTTTTTTTGCAGACACTTTTTATATGTGAATATGAGACTGGCTTTTGTAATTTCTTTTTATTTTGTCTTCCTTTTTTATTATTATTATTATTTTATAACTTTTCCAGTCATTGCCTCTGTTCTCAAGTACACATCCTTCTGCCCCATACTCATTTTGTTAGTCCAATGGCAGTCTGTGCAGACAGGCCTGTATAGGTGTTTGGGAAATGGCCGTGTCAGAAGTTAACAGGATTTTGCCTCCGTTACGGAAACCAGAGATAGAAATCAGAAAATGTTTATGTGATATTGCATCCAGAGTGACAACTGTCAATAGGTTTTGGATGGAGGTGAGGCATGTATGGATTTTAGAAAGGAGCTCTTCCAACCCTGTCTGTCATTAGATAGTGAAAAAATTCAGTTTGTCTGTGCATGTAAAAAATTTGACCTGTCAACAAATTCGGTATTAATAGGATCAAATAGAGTCCGGGGTAAGAAAAGGAATGGTTTTTAAGGCCCTTAAAAACAATGTATTAATGCGAGTGATTTAAATAATCATATAATCAATATATATATATAATACTTTAGATGAAGGACTAAATATTAGTGTTAACATATGATACCACTTCAATTCACTTCAAGCCATTTCAGTTTAATGTAAATTCAAGTTAAATAATAAAAGTAGCTTACACTAAAGGTGGCATTGTGTAATTGTATATTTAAATACTGAGTAATATTAATTAACAACTAGTATTTACTATAGTGTTAGAGTAAGAATTAGATTTAACACTAGAATGCAGATTTAACTCTTTAACACTAGAATGCAGATTTAACTCTACAGGCCTTTATCCCATGTGTCCAAAGGTCTGTTTTACTGAGCACTCATTTTCTGAAATATACACAGTGGGAGTGAAGAGACATGACCGTACCAGCAATTACAGACTTCACACCTCTGACTCTTTAATTTGTTCCTCACGGACTTGCCTGCAGCCAATACGCAAAATCAATAGTTTCTCCTCCAGAATAACTACTGCCAACAGCTCCACTGACGTATGAAGACACATGTTCTTACATGAGGTCAAAAAGGGAGGACTGCACATCATTTTTCTTGTAGTGTTTTTGCAATGCTGTATAACATGTTCAGTGATGTGCCTAATTGTTTGTTTGTGTTTTTTTTTTCACAGTCTTTATTCTTCTGCAAATCCGCTAAGTGGCTGTCTGTCAACACAAGGTAAATTGTTCTTACTGAGCTGTTAATCTATGCTAGATCCATGAGCTATTTAGTTGTAGTGCAGTAAGTGTTTTTCTGTTTGCAGGAAACCACTCATTAACACAGCATGTAACAGGATTTGTTCTTAGGACTTAGCAGTTGTCGAAATCCACTTTACCTGTTTTTTTCTCATTATGTGTTAATGGACGGAGAATCACAGTGGCTCGAATAGCCTCATAATTAATCTGATCTACATTGTGTTAACTGTGTTACTTGGAGAGAATTGCTGCTTTACAACATTTTGCCAGACACTTTTTTAGAGCACACACACACACACACACACACACACACACACACACACACACACGCGCGCGCACGCACACACACACACACACACACACACACACACACACACACATATATATATATATATATATATATTAACTTCTTTATATTTACTATAAAAATAATAATTTACACTAATAAATCATTTTAGGGTTGATATTAATTAAGTGAAGTTTGATTTCATGTATTTAAACTGAAGAGACCCATCACACTCCACCCCCACCCCACCTTAGTTCTGTAACTTTCTATGTGGTTTATATTTGTGAGTCAAGAATGAGATCTCTCTCCCTAAGCGTCTTATTTTTAGACATTGTACATATTCTACCCCTGAACATGGGCTAAAGAGACCCACCAAAATGAATTGTGACTTCAAGCTAAGTTTACCAACTTTGTGGCCCAGAACATGACCAGTGGCCTGACGTCAGACCTGTTAGAGCCCTTGTTCATTAGTGGTATGGGCAGGGGGTAATCCGTGCTCCTCGTGTGTGTGTGTGTGTGTGTGTGTGTTGTGGCTTTTAGAGGGCCGGACTGTGAAGTGCCGGTGAGGGAGCAGCCTGCAGACTGTTTGTGCTGATGACACAGAGAAGTATGATGATGTTTATGCACCAACAGTGCAGTTATGTCTGTCAGTGCACATCCATCAGGGACGTGGCTGGTCACCGGCCTCTCTTCATCCCCACAGCTGAGACCAATGTGGTCAGACAGTTGGAGCCCCTTGTATATAAAGCTAAGATGTTCAGACAGATGACACCCCTCAGCGAGGGCTGCAAATGTGTGTCCCCTCCCATTTTTATTTAATTTTTTTCTCAGGAGTAAGGCGAGAGTTCCTGGTTATTGCCTTTCTATTCGGTTGTTGACTAGCTGGTAATCCAAGAGTCTATTGAATCTCAGCTATGTTCTCTGGTTGTGACTCTCCTGGAGCTCTTCAAATGAGATGTAAAGGGAGAAAATAATGCTGGTTGCCATTTAGCCGAATACTAAGAGACACTTTGTACAGGTCGAAACATGACCCATGGATCACAAGCCACAAATTCTAAATCATTGATGAGATACTCCTCTTTGCTATATGATTTGGCTGCCCTTGTCAATCTTCTTCACCAAATATGCACCACCATCCTGTATGTTTTTCAAGAAAGAGGTTGTGTTTTTGCCGTGACATTCTCTTTATGCTGGATTCATGATCGAAGTATCCTATGATATTGTTATTTTCAGTCACATATATATATATTACAGTAAAAGAGAAGAAGAAAATGTCACAAACAATATTTGGATTTGTCAAGATGTCAAGTTACTAAATATATATAGTGCATTATAAAAAAAATATCTTACTATCACATCGTACTGACATCGTTATGCCAGTATGTCGTCTTTATGAATGAATCATTGAATCGCTAATTCAAGTCGTTCATTCAAAATGTAGATTCATTGAGGAACAAGTAATCATCTTGATGAGTGAGTCATTCTTTCAACCAACTTAGTCAAAACATTGTTTCATTCAGGAATAATAATAATTATAATTACAAATTACATATATTTGGAATACTGGCAGAGCAAATTTAGACAAAGTAACCTGCAATATTTTGTCTAAAATATAAGTTACTCATTATTAACTTATTGTTTTATAAAATGCTGCACAAAATCAGCATCAAATTTGCAATCCTTTTTTCAGAATATCAGTACCAATATGACTAAATCACAGGCTTAGCTATTGATGGCTGGTACTTGAGAACAACAAGTTGAGTCTGGCCTGTCACCTATTATTAAAAGTAAATATTTAAAAAGTAAAAAAAAACATTATATGGAGAGCAAACACATATATTCAGATATATTCTTAAATCTTTGTATGTTTTCATGATCAAAGCTATGCTTATTTATTTTCTATTTGAGCTTGGGAAAGGCACTTTATAAATAAAACACATTATTAGTAGTATTAATATTAATATTATTAGATCTCTGGATACACTGAACTTGTACATTCATGAAACTACAGAAACAAATGTTTTCTGAGAACCTCAGATTGTTTATTGATTTTCATCTCTGAAGCTTGAGTAAGTCTGTCTGAGGGGCTCCCCCGGGACTCCAGGGGTTCGATGAGGGTGTCACGTTTCAAACCTGGCTGCACACTGTGCCATGTCAACTCTTGGGATATGATAACAGGTAGAATGAGTAGAGAGGACAGCAGTCCTGTTTTATGTGGGTTGCTTACTGATTTTCATTACAGGGTTGGAGTTTACCATGACTTTTAATTCATCTCTGCACTGCTGTGATCCTGCTGAGAAAAAATACATTGTAGGAGTGGAGTTGATACCATAAAGAGTTAATTAAACTTGATCTGACCTTCAGAAATTACTTTGTTGATGTGACCTAATATTTTCAGGTTGATCCAGACATATTTTTTTTCTTTACATGCTACATTTTTAAGGTGCCTGACGAAACATTTATACAGTGTATTAAGTAAAACTAAGCAATAGATAAAACCCTAATGTTAAATAATTCTGGTGCTTTGTTTCTGTGTAAATAAAATGCAGCAGGAGTTAAGCGTTGAACTTAGCTGATGTCATGATGAGCATGTTCCTTATTAATGCATATTTTTATTCAAATTGTTATTTCATATTCTTAATAATCATTGTAATTATTTTTTTGCATAATTTCAAATTATAATTTCATGTAATTATTTCTTCAATTTTAATTAATGTGCAATTGTGAATGTGCCTTTTTTAGTACATGTGCAGCTTCAGATGCAGCTCCTTGTAGTGTAAAGACATAGGAACAACTTGTTTTTGTTTGTGTACACATGTGAGTGCCAGACAGAGAACTGGCACATGGCATAGCAGCTACTTAACAGACACACTTCGCTTGTTTTCTTACGTATGTCACATTCTTATAAATAACATTGATTTAAGTACCAACCATTCACAGCATCTGTGCTTTTTGGCAAAGGCTTCCTTTTGGCACATGGACCTCTTTATTTAGGTCCGTACATTTTCTTCGCAAATGGACCTTGTGGACAAACAGACTCCTTGCCAGTGGCTCCGTTTTGACAATCCCAGATTAGGACGATCTGCAGCCTGACCTTATCACATGTTGTGTCTGAGTGGATTCCTGGTATCGCATGACCAGTCACAATGGTGCATAAGCCACACAGGGAATGCTGTCAGCACTGTGCTTCTTTTTACTTTGTCTACTCAGAAACCATTGGCTAACACCTCTGGAAAAACAGATGATCCTCCCAGTCATTGGTGGTGAATTGGTTTTAAACAATCCTCTACATTGTTCAAACATCCCCAAGATGTTTTAAAACGGAATACCAGAATACTGATATGATAAATAACAAACACTGCTGTCTGAGTTGCATTGCAAATGTATTTATGCAACAACTTGGAGCATATCTGTTGCTGTGAATCATAATTTGTGTCACAGCTTGGTGCCCTGGTAATTACAAAATCTAATATGTTGGCTCTCACTTGAAAGCCTTCATGTTCCATACACATGAAACAGCAAACAAGAAATAAGACTTCAAAACACGGCTGCTTTTCAAGGCAATATTCAAGTCTCTTTTTATTCATACACAAGTAATAGACCATGTTTTTTATGTTAGGAATGAATGGTGTTTTTATTTATTTATTTATTTATTTATATTAAACTTACTTGTAGTCTATGATGTTTGTTACTACATTCATTTATTGTTTTCATAATACTAGATGTTTGTTTAATATTTGAAATGTATTACTACTTTCTGTTCGTTTCTTTATTACTTTATTTATTCTTACTAGTAGATTATGTTTGTTTGATGTTAAGAATTTATTGCTAATTTGCTTATTATTTATTTTAATTATATACCTCTATATACCTATATATATATATATATATATATGAGTTCTGTTTATTTGTGTTAATATTTTTAGATGAAGATTGTTTAATGTGTAACAGCAGCCTTGTTTGTATGTACTTATATTTTAGTAAATTGTTACTGCTTTTATTTTATTTATTTTTTTGTAGTATATTTAGATTTTTATATGTTTAGTATATTTGGAAAATTGTCTGCACTTACAGAGAAGTATACAAAAATTCCATGGAACCAACACATTTTTTTTAATGTACCATGGTACTACCAGTTCCAGAACAGGGTACTGTTGCCTTCTCATGTCATTCATGTCATCCTGTTATTTTTTTCTGAGAACTGGAATTCTCCTGCAAAGATCAAACTTTGAGAACTTTGACAGTGTACAACTAAACCCCCATTCTGTCTTTGTACAAGCCCCAGTCAGCAGGAACGTGCTCTACCAGCACCTTGTTATGGCATCTCAGATGAGGAAGAAGACTCTCATCACCGAGGCATGTCCTGTATAAAGAGCATGAAATGGAGAAGACGATGTTTGTTACATATTGATGCCTATCAGCCCTGAAGATGGGAGCCATGTTTCATCCCCCCTGCGCTTCTCCGCTGCTTGGCAGACATGCCCCTTGCCGCTGCATAATCATATTAATTTATGCCCTGAATCAATTATGCATTCAGATTCTCCTGATAGCTTGTCACTTTTTATCCATTAGTCTTTGTGCGCTGGTTGTGGGATGGTAAATAAATTGAGAACTAACATGCCCCGCATTGCTGGAGGTGTGGTGAGGCATCTGAGTGTATTTGTGGAGATTTAAGGGTTATTAAGCGAAAAGGGGGCAGTTCTATTTTTTCTTATCTTGTTTGACACCTCGGCGGGTTTGTTAATGACAGTGAAGGAGGGGCCAACAGGGTTGAAGGTGTCACATCTGAGTCGTATTTAACAATGAGAGAGGAAGTTCACCAGGAATGCAAATAGTTCCTCTGACAAGGCATGTTGCTGCTCTCTTGACAGTGTCAGAATAGCGCAATTACCTGGGAGAAGAGCACTGGCACTGAGGGGAGGTACGAGCTGGAGGAGACGGATCTCAGCATCTGGGCTCATGTTCACAAATTGTCTTATTGCTGAGAGTGTTGATGTGAAATGGGATATCCGCCTCCAGAACTGACCTAATCAAGATATATAAAGATGATTCACAAGCACTGTCAGGAAGACTAGCTGTGACATGGACTTCTCATTGAGAGACTGCATAACTCTTCTGTTTTATTTTATCAGAGCGAGCAGACAGTACTATCACTGTGTGTTTGCTGCTAATGGCAAAACTCATTTGTTTAAATATATACAATCTGGATAGAGAGCTAATGGTGAGCAGCTCTCTTGGACTAAGTGGGCACTTGCATGTTTGCTAGAATAACAAACTGAATGCTGAGGGGACCAACTACCCTTCTAATCCAGATGTTTCACAGAGACCACAGGACAAATGTGGAGTGTGTTGTTTTTGCATTTATCATAGCCTCAGATATTTGCATTCCTTTGAACTGTTTTGTAATCTCCACATTTAACCAAACAAATGAATTAGCCCACCTCAAGTTTAGCTAAATAAATAGTTTTCAAAAAGTTGTCCTCCTGTCTAATATAATCAAATCTCTGACCCTTTCAAGCTAATTTCACTCAGAAATTGCTAGGTAATTAAACATGAAACTGTTGATGTAAAAAGAATGAAACATTATTTTCTTAGAGATATAAAATATCATTTTCAAATTAGATCATTCCCCAAGGATCTAATTTGATCTTTTTACTAACTTTTTACTTTTACTAAAATAATACAATATTTTTTTCCTCCACAAACCAAAGCATTTGTGTGCCCACAAATCCCTTATTAATAAATGGACAAAAAAACAAAAAACGTTAGATATATATATAAAAACCTTATTGATGATCACAGATACCTATTTTCCAGAGACCAGTTAAACTCAACACTGTCGCGACAAACTAAATGTCACAAATGCTGATATTTGTGAGATGATTCAAAAAATTGTATTGTATTTTGTGCCATCTGTGTTTAATTTTTTTTTCATGTCGATATGTGTATGTATAAACACACACACACACACACACACACACAGTTCTATAGAAATTCACAAAAAAGTCTTCTGAAATGAAAAGTAATAAGAGAAGTGATATAAAGCAAATGGCATTCCCTTTGTGTAATAATAGGAAACCTATCAGGTTTCTACAGAGTTGGGGTTAAACATCAATTAATGCCTAAATGGGGAGCAATCCGTTCCGTTTTCAAGCTGTGAGCTTTAGCAGTATCTTATATTACGCAACGAAGAGCTGGATATCTAACACCTTTCATGTCATTTTCTGCTGCTACAAAAAGTTCAAATAAAAATAGAATTCTTCCAAAAGACCATACACAGAGATTATCTGAGAAATCTGTATGCCTGGTATACATTTTGGTGTAATTTAAAATACATAAAAATACAATAATAAAAGCATAAAAAATTCTACCAATACATTTGTAGAAAGTTTTAAATGTTTTCTTGATTATGCATCTGTAATTAACTGGAAACAACTACATTATTTTAAATAGCTGTCCATTGTATTTGTCCAATATGGAAATAAATCATTAGAGGGTAGTGATGACATCTGATGCTTAAAAAAAAAAAAAAAAAAAAAAAAAAAAAAAAAAAAAGGTTCTTATGTTGATACAAAGGTGCTAAATAGACAGAGAGTCACAAAATGAAGTTTAGTTTGATTTTTGTACAAGAAAGAAAGACAAAATGTCAGTACCAAACTGTCTAAGGTGCAGTATGAATTTGTCTAATATTCCTGAGTATACTACATCTAGCATACTGGCATTGACCTTTGACCCATGTTTTTGGCCTATGACTATGACTGCAAAAATAATTAACTCTGACATTGTAAAAAAAAAAAAAAAAAAAAAAAAAAAAACATTATTTAACCACAAATAACTTTCTCAATACCTATACAGCAGTTACACTTTAAAAGAAAAATGCAAATCTGAGGAATCCTCTGCTCCCATGGCCTCATGGTGTCCACTAGCTTCGTATTTCAAAATCTCAGCATATGCATTGTTTTAAATGCTGAATATCTGGACATCCTACTCATCTGACATAGTTACTTTTTGCATACCACATAAAAGGGAATTATGCTTATAGAGACACAGAAAGGATGAAAAAGACTTTGAAGAGAGCAGTTCAGGACCATGGACAGCAGCCAGGGGCTAGTGGAGGCCCACATCTGAAAGAATGACTGCTTACATTTCTTCACTATAAATTGTCATGAATAAAATTTATGACCACTGAATGAACAAAGCATTCATTACAATATATAAAAAGTAAAACAACTTCAGTTGAAAGTATAATAAAAAGTTTTTGCAAAACTTTTGCAAGTTGCCTGACTATTCCTTCATTCATTATGAGCTAAATCAACGAGAAAAAAAAAGATACTTAAACGCAAACGCGTGAGATGAAGTTTCAGGAAGCCATTTTTTATCAATCTAAAGCTATTTTGTATTCTTTCACGCATAACAGACTGTTTGAAAGTTTTTGTCTGCATAGAAAATCATCAGATAATGCACCTCCTTGCTCTCCCCGCTTTCTCTGACGGGCACGGGAAACGCTCTTTATCAGCGCGTGCGGCTGTCACCTTACACGCTTCTGTACAAAATGACGCCTTGTTAAGTTTAATGCTAATTAAGTGTTGAAAATGTCTTTAATTTGAGGCTTGGTGAGCTAGTAGCTACACATATAGGTTACAGAACAAGAACAGCTTCACCAAAACCTGGGGGAAGTATTGCATAAATGGAAACGTTGTAAAGGTGCGCTGCACACAAACAATACATGATATACTGTAGGTTGAACTCAGTAAATCACGACGCAAACATTCGCTTGCCTTTTGTCTGTCTCTTGTCACCCAATGGATTAATTCGAATTGTCTTTATGTTATTAGTTTATGGGCCATGAGATTAGATATGAATATGAAACAGTCAACCTGCACTGCGACAATATATCAAAGGCAATATAAATAAGTAGACAGGGTAAGGTGTATGAAAGATGACCATCTCGATTTGATGCTTACAGATTTTTACCAAGTTAGTGATACATGCTGGTTGTTTAATGATTATTGTTAAAATCTTCTCAGTTTTTCCATTAAGATACTGTTTAGCAATGTTGTTCCGTGTGCATAACTTTGATTTTCTTAAACACACGGTTCTTTTAAAAATAGTTTCATTGCAGTTACACTGAAAGTTCACAGACAGCAGGTAAGCTTTTTTTTCTTCCCTATATGAAACACCGATACTTATAAAAGTTAAAATAATGTTTGAAATATTTTAAAATATGTAAATGTTTTTGTAATAGTGAAAAGACTAAACAACAGATTAACTTATTTTTTCTTGCCTTAAAAATTGCAGCATATGTAGTGAGAATTTGTGTACTTGTCTTTTAGAAAACAAGTAAAAGAAAGACAACGGACACAGTCTGTCAGACATGTGCTTTTCTATTTTCTGTTTCAGCTGACGATCTGTTGAACTTGAATTTGATTACTTGAAGAATTCATCTAATGATCTGTTGAAATGTACATGTCAGATTCCGGGGGCAGATCTTGCTGAAAGAGGGAGCTCCTGCGCAAAATTACGCCTCCCCTTCTCATTTGTTAGCCGTTTTCATCTAAAAAAGTTACCTATTTATAGCCAAGTCTACACAACAACCCGAAGGCATCGTAAACTGCGCCATGCCGTTTGATGCTGAACAGTGATCGACACCTGCACTGACTGCACACTATAGGAGAGAAAAGACACCGCGCGCATCAGCCAATTATCCGCCAGCAGAAGTGACACCCAGTGACCATGTGAGTACAGACATAATTACGTTTATAGATTGCGATGATACCGAGCGTCAAATGTTGCTTTTATCTTTGTGTAACTTCACGTAATTATTTACATATCAATGATACCAGACACCCCTCATCGCGCGTCTGCACAGGTCACCACTGATAAAGCGCGCGAATCCTGCTGCATGAGGACAGCTATGGATGTGATTATTAGATGCTTAGGAATTTATAGGCTACACTCTTGTTTTGTCAAAATAATCAAAATGTAGCATGTAGATTAAATACAATTCTAGTACATTTATTAAAATATATATTGAATTCATTATATGTAACAGATGCAATAAAAACTAGTTTATTAAAAACATTGAAACATTATAGGCTACATTAGAGAAAACCAGAAGTGTTGTGCTGTTACATGGAGTGAGTTGTAACGTCATCAGTTTACCCAATTAGAAATGAGACACAGAGGTTAAATCACTACCATACACGAGCACATCCTGGGCTAACATTAGAAGACTCTTTGTAAAAATATATAGTATTTAAAGGACAAACAAACAAACAAAAAAAAAAAAAAAAAAAAAAAAGAAGAAGAAGTTTGAATTAGGTCCCATTAATGAACGTTAAATGGCAAGAGCTGGTGTCTAATAAATCAGTAGGTTCTCTTATTTAACATAAAACATCCACAAAAGCTTTTCCTCTACATGTTTGAATATCATGGAATTATAATGCTAAATATTTAGTGTTGTAAAAGTTTCCAGCGTACTTCTAAGGTGCATACAATGATTGTGTCACAGCATATATATGGCCACATTTGCCTCAATTAGCTACATGCAAATTTTTTGCTACTTTTATAGTCTTGTGTAATGTTTAATCGAAGGTGCGCGAGCACGACAAGAGCTCGTAATATATATATATATATATATATATATATATATATATATATATATATATATATATATATATATATATATATATACATACATACACACACACACACACACACATTGGCGTTGTTGAATTATCTCATAGGTGCCTTCAATCTTGATTTAATTAACATTAAAGTGAAGCATCAGTGAGAGAGAACACATTTGCGCTCCAAGGCCGCTGCAGTATTTGTGCATGAGAGAATGCTGATGAAATGATTAGACTGATAGACAGCAGAATAAATGAGCAGATCTCCACAATCCTGCGCTTGTTTAAAGCCCTTCGAGCTCGGATCAGGAGAAGCTTTGGGACGGATATACATTAGGTGGCAGCAAAGAGACTCTATTTTTGAGCAAAACATACAGTACACTAAGGCATGCATGCGGTATATATTAAATATGATGAATAAAAGGCTGTAAATAGTGATGCCATTATTTTAATACACAAATGATGGATTTGAAATGTCAGTACGTGAATCGACATATAATAAAGTATATGTTTCATATGGTGTAAACAATATTAATTAAACAAGATTGTAAAAATATATAATCTAAAAGGCACAGATTTAATATACTTTATTTTTTTATAGGTGATTAATAGATTTTCTTTCTATAAGGGCAAATAACTAAATTTTGTTCATTTATATACATTCAGCTAAATGTACTGTAAAATTAAAAACAGCTGTATTATTAGCCTCCATCTTATATGCTCATTATAAATTGAAATGATGAGATGGCAATAGTTGTGATTGCAATTTAAGCCTATTTTTATTTGATGTTTACTTTGAAAATCATTGTTATTCAGCATCACTATTTCTAGTAATTTAACATGTCACAATAACTTGTCATTTCTACTTGTTTTAAGAGTAATTGATATTTATTGATTTGAGTTTTCAAGCTTTTAACTAGATTTCTTCATCTGGACTCATCATTGCAACTTGTCACTTTGGCATAACCTTGGTCTCACTTAAAGCAAAAAGCAGGAAATATACCTAATTTTTAGGTTCAGGTTTTTTTTTTCTCTTTATAGTAATCGGTTTGATAAGGTGGAATTGATCACGCATGAAAAAGCAATGAAAATGAACTGTTGTTTACGCAAAATGAGATCAGCTTACATTTGTTAAAACAGAAACTGATAAGACAAGTTTTGCGTGACAACTCATGTTTTCCTGATAATTCAACGTTGTGTGATGTGTGTTACAGAAACTGTTGTTTCCTCTTAGGACACTATCTGAGAACGTGTAAGTGATTTTGTGTTACTCACAGCTAAAGTTTGCAGTGATTGCAGTCTCTTATTTGTGGAGCTGTCTGAGGTCCTGAAGTCTTAATGGAATCCTCAAAATTCAGTTCTAGACTATAAGAGTAAAAGGGTCAATTAAACCTAAAATTCCTTAATGTATGTGTCTAACTTTGCAGACTAACAACAACTAGCTGAACTAAGACTGGGACATGTTGCTAGCAATGTGCTGAACCAGTTTTTATACCTTTTATACCTTTATATATATATAAAGTATTCTAAATAACATTAGTACTGTTTCGAAAAAAGGGATATTTTAATGAGAATAACAAACACATACAGTACATGCAGTTAGGATATATAAAACAAGTGATGAATGAAAAAAGAGAGGAAGGTACTCTGTTAAAAGTAATAGCCTGCCATAAAGAGCTATTTTCTATTTGTTTTGATCTTAAAAAAATGTTTTGTTGGTATAAATGAACATATTTAGGTTCATTCAGTGATGTTTAATTCTATATGTGTTTTTACTTGAATCAAACCAGTTAATTTACATGTTATCTTCTTTCAGTGTAGTAAGAGAGAGACACTTAGCTTTCATTTATGTATTTATGCTTTTATGTATGTATAGTTTTTACCATCATATATATACATACATACATGTATATACACACGTGTGTGTGTGTGTGTGTGTGTGTGTGTGTGTGTGTATATACACATACAGGATATATATTTGATCAGGGGACCTAAAATTTGCTTAATCTGATTACAAGTCAATTAACTGTCCTTATTTAAACCAGAAATATTATTTGATTTGAATGAATCAGCCTGAACAAATGACATTTTTAAGGGTCATATCAAAAATAAATAAATCCTTAATCGCAGTTAAAAATACCTTTTAATTGTCTGTATCTTAAATCAAAAGTGTGGGTGATACCTTTTCCATTTTTTTTTTCATGTAGGCTAATATTTAGTATGTAACAAAACACCCCATCAAAATTACTTTCTATTACATGCATGAGGACGCTATTATTTTTCAGGTCATAAAAGGATGATACTGTGGAGACATTGACTCGGTCAGTATTAAAGACTAGTCACCTGAGTGATTTACAGAATTAATGGCCCAGACCTAATTAGTCTTAAGTTTAATAAATACGTCATGAATTCAATCAGAGGCATATTATTTGATTAAGATTCACGGTTTAGGTCACTGAAATACATTTATTTCCACCAACTGAATTATTAGTGTGGAGACATAAATAACCTGGTCTAGCAGAAGTGATAATACTGCATAAACAAAAACCACACGGATGCCATGTGACTGAAGAGACAAGGTGGAAGGGGGCAAAAAATAGGAGGCCAGCTAATCCTGAGTGTAGAATGGGGGTTCGGAGGGAGGTTTGCGTTTCCCCCCAGGGGAGAAATACATGCCGGCACTCTTGAGGGATGGACAGACTGGGACAGTCGGTAACACTCAGGCTACTCTCACCTCCAACCTTGTGCACAATCTAAAACAATACACCCGAGCTATATCCGTCATCTCATACTGGCGTCAGTCTGCTGTCGCCTGCCTCTCCTCTCCTCTCTTTTTGCCCCTGCACTGTATTGAAATAACAGCACAGTCAGTATTGAAGCAATGAAACATTGTTACAGATGCTTATTATTACCGTAGCATTTCAATGAGCACTGGAGACTGAGGTTAGGATGTGACCTTTGGCATCTTGTTCTCTTTTGAAGTGTGCAGTGGAAGTTACAGGAGCAGGGTCCATCTGAGATATGAAACTTTTCCTCTGCGTTAGCAGGATTTGGGGATTTGGTTGCATGTTAGTCCTCTGTTTGTGTCTTGGAGCCGATTGATTGTTCTCTTTAATTTGGAACTGTCTCCTTCAACTCTTCACGCTTCCTGTTTTTATGTCTGGTACTATGTCATTCAGTTTTCCATGGATGCTAAAAGAAAACATTGATATAACTTTATAATGTTTCATAAAATTATTTTATGGCATTAATTATGCCTTGTAATGCACCTGGTAATGCATTGTCTCTTATGAACAATGGTAACCACATTTATCACATACTTTATCTTTGGAAAGCTAGTTTCAGACGTAACAACAAAACCTGCTAATATTATAATGCATTTTAACTTTGGTTACAGTTATTTATGAAAAGATATAATGCATTATAACATTATGAATACCTTTATAATGTATATACATATATACATACACATTTTGGCTTACCAAAATGGTTGTTGAAAATATATTAATAAATGCAAAGTCAAAATTGTACTGCAATGACATTATTAATCTCCATTTAATTTAGATATAGGTGATAGTTGATTTAAAACAACTTTATATTTAAGACTTTTATTACATTAATGATCTGTTTAACATAATGTTTTCAAGCAAAACATAAAAATCCATTTAAAAAAATCCACTTGTTTTCAAGTTTTGAATGCAAAAGGACTGTTACACTGCCACAATAAGGGTTTACAAACAAACTTTTTTTTAAAAAAGTGTTTCAAAAGACTTGAGTTAACTCAACCTGTCATACATTTTTTTTATATATATGTTTTTGTATAGTGCTTTAATATATGTGTATTTGTAAAACTAGAAAAGTAGAAATATTAACAAGAATATTGCCATAAGACCCCTGTTTGCAGATTGAAAACGTCCCGTTAGAGACAACGAACGAACGTGTGAAGCATACGCAACAGCCGATTGGACAGTTTTAAAAAGCAGGCGCTGTCACTTTAAGAAGCAGTTCTTACCTGGGGAGCTTTTCCCAAAACCATAGTTGCTAACTAAGTATCTGGGCAGTGGGCACCCGCCACATAAGGTAACTGACATTTTATATCTTCAACACGACTACATATATGTACATGGAACTTTTAATTATCCCCTTCTGCATCAAAATGACCAACAGTTGCCATAACACATTTATATGATCAGTTTTACCATCGTTTTAATTGGATTTCAGTATCGAGCAAGATTCTGAGATGAATAAATTCACCCACAACATTAACTCGAGAAAGACAGAAAAAATGTTGCGAAATGTGGACGAAGTGCATATGTTTCAGATGCACGTGATTTCAAGATAGTCACACCGTCCCTGTATTCGTAATTTTAGCCACTGTCGATTGGAATAATGCGCATTGTTTTAACGCGTAGAGCTCTTTGTCCTTGAAATGTTAAACATTGTGCTTGAGACCGATGCGGCCGCCCTAAATGTCGTTTAATTCCGTAAGCTTGTGAAATGGCTCAATTCTGTTGCATAGTGACGATTCTAGCGAGCACATGGTAGTGTCTCAGGTGAAAAGCACGCTGGATGTGTTATTGTATTTGATGGGACACCCGCCAAGATATAACGTGAGCTGAGAGGTGCAGTTTCAGCCAGTGTAAATCAGCAACACATCTTGAGCTGCTCTGATGCCTTATGCCCTTGTTGAGCTTTGTTTATTTACACCTTCAACTCAACCTTGCCAAGACAGAACTCCTTGTGCTTCCAGCAAACCCATCATTTCATCACAATTTCACAAAGCTAGGCACATCAACCATAACTCCTTCAAAAACAGCCAGAAACCTTATAGAGCACTTCTACTGTATATATCATTGCTCTTTTGTTGTTTTTGATTGCTTCCATTGTCCTCATTTGTAAGTCCCTTGGGATAAAAGCATCTGCTAAATGACAAACAAACTCAAAATGTGGGGTATCATTGCACAGGGCCATGTAGGAATATTTATGTATACATTTTGAGATATGATGATCAGTGCCAACAGTTCTGCAGTTTGCACCCAACTTGTACTCACAGATTTGTAACTGTAGCCTCATTTTGCCATTTGTATTCACCAACTGCACCCACTGATACGTAGGTCATACCCTTAGTTTAGAAATATGCGCACACAACTTATATGTATATCTCATAAGTATAACTCAAAATAGTATTTTGTAGTATTTTTTGATACAATTGAAACTTCATAATTCTCATCAATACTAGCCTAACTAACATAACCAAGAAAACACACACACATACTGTACACTGTCTGCTCCGCTTACTGAAGAAAAGTAAACAGTCTGTGATAAATAAACCTACATAAAAAAATTTAAGTGCTAGAAATAAGAAATACTACATGGTATTTCACGTAGGTCTATAAAAAAATGCATATTCTTCCCTGTGAAAGTTAAGTATAGATTTATTCAGTTGAGAGCAGCGAGAGATTTTCTCTCTCTCTCTTAATTTAACTACACTGATAGCACCAGGTTTATTAGACTGCTGTCATTTTAAGACTGAATGGATGGATCTAATTTACTGATGTGCATGCATTTTCTTTCTGAACTGTTTACGTTTACTTATGACCATAAATTACTGTGTTGATGAGCATACTCACAAAGATGGGCATTTAGACACACAAGTGTGTGTGTTTGAACGTTCAAGCCTATAAACCACTAAAAAGGACTTGGAGGACTTCATTCAGTATAGTCAGGTGTCATCCAATGCTGCTGTTTAATTTGAGAGTTACAGTCTCGGCTCAAATCCTGTATTGAGAAGTGAGCAGAAATGCTTGAGTGTATTTCCAGAAACGGGAACCCTCTTGAAATAGTTGTCCATTTGTTTATAGAAAGTCTGGTTTTGGGGAGGTTAAACAATCAAATTTTTTTCACATGAGACATCAGGTAGCACAGATCCCAGATGCTCCCGGCTGGTGACAGTTAGCCCCCTAGTCCGGAGATCCAGCCTCCCTCTTCCTTGAAATGTGATGCTTCTGCTTTTCAGTAAAGCAGCTCTTTTCTGCTGGCTTGCAATAGGAAATCTGCCTGCGCTGTGTGCTAGTACACAAGCGAGAGAGCGAAAGAGCCGGTCAGCTTGCCCAGCAGCCTCTTTTCTCTCTCTCTCTCTCTCTCTCTCTCTCTTTACTCCCTCCTCTTTCTAACCCTCACTTGCCAAGCTAGGGTCCTGCTTAATGATTTTGAGAGTAACACACAGTCCCTTATTCAGGCTAGCTGAGGGAAAGCAACCAGGCTTTTTTTTGTGTGTGTGTGTTTGTGGTCGCTGCACTGGGAAAGGAGAGGAAAAGCGAGAGGCAGCCAGCAGGCGGACGTCCTTGTCCTTGAAAAACTGCACCAGAGAACTCTTTGAGGGAAGCCAGGATCCAGCGTAAGTAAGGCACACCTCTGATGGGGAGGGACAGTGGGGTGCATGGGAGACCTGCTGCTGTGTTGACCCACCAGGCTGAACTGAGCCACAGTGGTTCTGGATATGTGGCGCTTGGTTCTATAAATGCTTAATGCTTTTGACAGGGGATTAGGTGTAACATAAAATGCCTTATGTCTCTGAAAAAGCCTGCCAAACTTTGTTCTGTGAAGCTTACGCTCTGTTATAGTACAAAGCCGGGTAATCTGTGTTTCACTGCGAACTGAAGCACATGATTTACTTGTTTAATGTTGCATTATAATAGGACAAACAATGCTATGTTACATACAATGACTACTTGTAGGCCATGATTTCATTTGTAAACACTGTAAGATCGCTTAAGATTACATGTTGTGTAAATCATGACAGTGAGTTTGCAGACACCATACAGAAATGCAAATGAGCGCATGTTTCAATCCCACTGGATTTATGTAGAGCACGAGGGATCTTGTTGTAGCCCTGTGACTGCTCTGCTAGCCAATCCAGGTCAGCCAGTCAATAATTACCACATACTTACCAATATGGAGGTTTGACATCAGCTAAAGAGGCTTTTCTGATCACGTTAATACTTACTATGTGCAACCAGAAAGGTTTGGGTGTTTTTTTTTTTTTTTTTTTTTTCTTTTTTGGTGGATAAACTGCATCCTAGCACCCTGTTTGCTGTGTATGCATCACTCCATAATTGATACCTAGAGATTTCTGAATGTGGATCGTCTATTAATACCCACACCAATGATGCCTGCAAAAGCTCTGCTTCATGTTTGCAATGAAAACTAAAGATCCGCTGTCTGTAAATTAGTAATTTCTATATATTGTCTCTAGTGGTCATAGCTGTACGCATTAAAAATGGACAGCAGTGAATAAAGCTATCTAATTTGTTATCTGGTTTAAAGTCTTTAGTTTATATACTGAATCTATCTGGCAATGCAAAAGCCCTCTGAAATCCCATAGACTTTGAACAAAGATGATCTTCTGATTAGTATTCCTCTGTCATAATGTATTCGTCAAGTTTACAAGCTCACCCTCTTCCCAATGTATTCTGGGGCATGGTACACAGCATGTCGCTTTTGGTTCAGCGGGATTTGACTCTGGAGTTGCCAGAGTAGCCTATGTTTTAATTTCTGGTCTTTTGCTTCCCTGGGAAGTTGGGGTTCCACATAACATGTGGTTACTCATTTGCATATGCATCAATTAATTATCTTGAAAAGAGGTATTTAGATTGTTAATCCTGAAGATGAATTAAGAAATGTGTATTACCTCGCCCCCATTACCATAAATGCTGTGGCCGATATAATCCTGTCCAAGTATGTAAATTACTGAGTAACTGAGTAGATGGAGTCAATCAATCAATTATTTGTATTATTTTTTTATATGTGAGATTTGTATATATTGTAATTGTAATTATTATTATTATATTTTTTATAGCCCCAATTTATTTTTATTTTTTTTAATGTTTTTAAGATCTTTAATTCTATATGATCAGGAAGGCATTTTTAGATGAGAATATGTTGATATTGCTAAGGTGTGATGGTGAGTGCAACATTCAGCCTTGTGAAAGGCCAGTTTGAAATGTGACATTAAAAATTAAATCTTAAAAAAATTAATCTTCTATGGTTTATTAGTGAAGACCACAATCTGAAGTATCTTTCACCTTTTGAATAATTAACAAGCAAGCTAAACAATGTAGATAGATTCCATAAATCTGAAGGCCGTGGAGAAATACTTCTGGTCTAGCATTCATAAAGAGTCTCAAGCAATCTAAACAACGGTGAAATGAGATGGATTAATTGTGTTGTTGCTTTTGACATCTTAACACTACTTAAAAAAAAAATAAAGAAATTAAAGAAAAAGACCCCAAAAAAAAGACCGGTCATTTCTTTCCATATTCTCTCACCTTGGTGGATGGCGCCAGTGTTTTCTTTAAGACTAAGAGCTTTGTGTTAAAGCTACTCTCAAATTCTTGACAGATCGATACCTATAGATCCTCTAATTGGAAGCCATTAGTTATGGGGTTTATAAAGCTAGTAATTATTGTGTGTAATCTTGCAGAAAATTAAATTTGGAGTTGTGTACAGTGTATTGGAGAGAATATTTTTTTTCTGCTGCATTTACTATCTGTCAAGTGATGCACAGACCTACTTTTTTATGTGTAGACAGAGCCTACTTTATAGTTTGTCCAGCATAATACACTGCATTTATATGGAAAAGCTGAATAAGTTGAAGTTGTTATTAAAGAATGAGGGAGTGGATCTGTATTCTTTTGAGAAAACAAAATGCAAATAGAAAGTTCAAAAGACCAGCATTTATTTGAAATAGAAATCTTTCTTTACTAAAAAGTATTGATTTATTTCAAAAACAAAATAGTACTTACCCCAAACTTTCGAACATAGTACTTACAACACATAGTATAATTATATTTAAATTAATTGTATTTTGGTTTGTATGATACACAATTCTACTATGGACTGGTTATTTAAAATAAAAAATAAAATAAAAAAAACTTATAGGAAAGAATTAAAGTGAATGGCTGAATGAAGTTGTCACAGTGGATTCTCTGATTATGGGAAGAGGAATGGGCCACAGGCAAACACACATAGTTGTTAAAAAAAAGGAGTAAAACTTGAACTGCTGATTCTACTGGTGCTTTAATTTTACTGTTATTTCATATAACTGTGTATACAGTAGAGTAAATATAGATGGCAAAGTCATTGGAAACATTTTTAAAGAAACGCTTTGTTAAGCTCTATCGACAGCATCTGTAAAATCAAACAGTGTACTTATGTGCTTAAAATGGATGTTTATAGGCTGTCTAAGTAATTTAACACAAACCATTTAGCATAAATATAAAGCTCATGTTTTCATTTTAAAAAAGCACTGATACAAATTATTTCTCACACAGAAATGTTTTGAGCTGCAGGGGTCCCACTGTCATTTTAATATTATTATTGAATATACTCACTGGAAATATTTTTTTAAATGGAAATGAAAAAAAAAAAAAATCACTAGTTAAAATATTAATTTATTTTAACTTTAAAGTTTAACTTTAATTTAATAAACTTTAATTTAAGAATGCCCAGTGTAATTCTGGCAGTTTTTTGTGGTGCTAATTAGAGTAGAGTGGATATGTTGTCACAAATTTTACCTGGTAGAGCTCATAATGCATTGTCCTAGAGATTTGCATCTCAATGGTTATCAATATAGAAGCAAGAAACCACTTTGAAAGTGGCACACAATTTCTGTGCAACAATAGATGATCAGATGATATTGTGTCTTTAACATTCTGTTTATGTTGTTCACCGGTCTAGATTTAGAAATGGACCACTAACAGAAAGGATTGCACCTGGTACAGTATCCCTGCATGACCAACTCTTTTAAAATAGGTCCTGTATTATTATTATTTTATTATAAAGACATTCTTCCATTTATTTATTTTGCATTCAGGAATATAACCCAAAAAGTTAGGTCTGTTAGCTTAGCTTTACTCACAGTATTTTCAGCAAACCGTCAACTAACCAGGCTGATATGCAATGCAGCTTTTGTTTAGCTGTGTAAATGAAAATAGCTAATCAATTTTACCCCTTATTTCATGGCCTGTGGTTTCTGCCCCACCCCCACCAGCTGGGTAATCATGCACAAGCTGAACACTTCATTACCCAGGACATGTTTGCCCCTTAGCGCTTCCTCGCTAGTAAATTAGTTCTTTCTATTTATACAGGTAAGGCAGGTCAGAGGTCTCCGGGTTGCAAAAGGTAAAGGAATGAAATTAATATAGCGCCAGGCTCTTCTGGCTGAGAGCCTCCCAGAAGAAAAGCCCTCCAACTTAAACAGTTTCATAAGGAGAAATTAATTGGCACTGTAGGAGTGCAGCTCTTTTTGTTCTAGCCTCAGATTGGTCCTGCTGTGTTCTTTCTGTGCTGCACTGCATGTCCTTTGAAGCCATGAGCTCAAATCTTGGAAGCCTGTTTACAACCCAGTGCCTGTCCTATCTGCCTCCGCACCTTCATCCAGATTGTTGTTTTTGCGGTTTCATCACGTTTTTTTCTGTAGCATCATTGAAGTGATTCACTATTTTGCTCTTTCTGCAAAGAGTACTTGTGAAAATTTATTGTATTCCCAGAGTGACATTGTGTCAGTATGACGAAGTTAGTCCAGGGGGCTTCATCTGAGATTTCAAGGGGATGAGGCGGAACCAATCCATTTCACAGGTGTTCCGAACTGAGGTATGAGGTTTTGTTGACCTTGTTGAGTGATGGTCACAAGTGGTGTTGTTGTTGTAGTCTACTCGGAAACAGGCAGTTTTCCTTATGCCCCAAAACCATTTTATTGGATTCCTCAGAGATTGTGGTCCATATTGACATGATAGCATCACACAGTTGCTGCATATTTGTCGGCTGCAAATTCATGATTCGAATCACCCATTCCACCACACCCCAAAGCTGCTCTTTTGGATTGCGTTCTGATGACTGTGAAGACCAACAATACTCAGGTAGGCTGTGGCATTTAAACGATGCTCAATTGGTACTAAGGGGCCCAAAATGTGCCAAGAAATATCCCCCAAACCATAACACCACCACCTTCAGGTTGAAGGTCTGGAATTCATGGCAAATTTCATTGGCCATGGCCCACCCATGAGGTCGTTTAACCGACATGTCCCAATCACTGACATGTCCCAACCCCAATCACAGTTTGTTTTGTTCATCGTCATGTTTCACTGCATGGAAAAGTCAGCACAATAACAGTAAAGTGGCTGGTGTGTAAAACTCTCTGACGTAGTTTAAAGATTATATGCCGCAAACTTTAAATATTTCACATACTTTTGAAACTCCACTGTGTAGTTGATCCTGATAAGGAACGTTCGTCACAGTTGTAAACACGACTGCTTTCTACTTCCGTGATAGTAGAATAACAAAAAAGTGTTACCTATAACAATAACAATAACAATAAAGTGTTACCACATACTTTTGAAAATCCAGTATTTAGTTGATCCTGATAAGCGCTGTTCATCACAGTTGTAAACATGACGGCTTTCTACTTTTGTGAGGGGGTTTGGCGCCATGGTATCTTTGTTTCCAGGTGGAACATTGAAGAACGCAACACACATGTCTCATGGAAATCCTGTAGGATTCAACCAATCCGATAATGACTTTGACATTCCTGAAGTGTTCCCACTTTTGTGCCACATATGCATCAGACGTTTAGCCAACGGTCCGTGGGCATGACGTCTGAGGCAGAGACTACACCACCACCACCAGCCTGAACCACTGGGACAAGGCAAGTTAAATCAAAGCTTTCATGCGCTTTACGTCAAATTCTGACCCTACCATCTGAATGTCGCAAAAGAAATCAAGACTTATCAGACCAGGCAAAGTTTTTCCTATCTAAGGCATAGTAATGTATGGTTTAAAGTAACATAAAAGTATGGTTAAAAGTAATATAGCCTACTGAATGGTAATTCAAGTAAAAAATATATGTCTTCTTCATAAGTATTTGATATAATGTTGAAACACTTGTTAAACCTGAAATGAGTTTTGTAAATCCAGTGGTCAAATGCTGTGTAGCCACCTGACTAATGACTGGTCTTTGTGCGAATGTCCACAAAACAGGAAGACTTTCTGAGTGTATGATATATATAAGGGGCAGGCTATTCTAGGAAAGAACATTTAAAAGATGAAAGGAATTAGGAACAATCAATAAACTACATGTAATTTATTGCTATTGTGTGAATGTGTCATTTAATTAATAGAAAAATTAACTGTAGTCAGATTGCGAGTAATTTAAAATGTATTTTAATCTTATTACATCTACTTAATTTTTGGAATCTGATAACGTAATCTAGGTTAATTTTATTTGGTAGTAAAATCAAAATAATAATATTTAGGAAGGATAATATTTATTTGCAATTATAAAAATATGTTCTGTTATTAAATCGCATGCCCCTTATAAAAAGGATTTTAAAAAAAGAAGATAAAAATCCAAAATTAATAATTTTTGATCAGGCTTTGAGGAAGTGTAATGTAAATTTAATGATTTTTTTTTATTTTAAAAAAGTCACAGAATTTTAATTTCTAATCAAATGTAGTAGCTGCTTCCGTATGCCATTTCAAAAGAATAGCATAAAAGCTTCCAGACAGGTGCATTTGAAGTTCTAAAGAAAGGCATGCCTCCAGGAGCAGGACTGGACACCCCCCTGGCCTTTTCAACTTTAGATCCCTGTTTCCACATCTGTAACTACACTATCAAGCTTCTTAAGAGAAGCAGATTACTTTGAGGTTAGAGCAGCCCCCCTAGCTCCTCATCAGAGAAGTGGACCACAGTACTTTGCTCCTGACCCAGTGCAGTTATAAGAAATCTGGCTCGAGAAGCCTATCAGCTGCTTAGGAAATGTTCTCAAGAGGTCCCTCAATCTGGATTTCCTCATCATCTGTCCCCCTAAAAATATGACAAATACCGCCTTCTTACCCTGATCCTTTGGCATCTGATTTCATCTGGAAGGCCTATTTTTAATGCGGGTGCAGTGCAAAGACATTCTTCCATTAATTCATTAAATGACCCAGCTGTGCCGTGCTGTGTCATATTTTCCTTTGGCCTTCTCGCTATGCATCGCCGAGGAAAGTGCTCGGCTCCATGCTGTTGATTCGTTCCTGGCCGCAAGCCTTGTATCACATCACAACTTGAGTATTTTCATTGAAACAAGAGCACCCTGGTCACGTGTATTTACATATAAATATATACGGTTGCAGTACATGGACAGATGGCTAAAAACGGGGAGTTGGGTGTTGGGTGGGGGAGTCATGTCTTTTTCCAGTCCATTCTGAGGTTACTAATGTTTACATCCAATAATAGCTGATATGCTCATCTTCTCACATTTGGGAGCTGCGACGTGCCTGCGATGCTCTTTGGGCTATGCAATGGAAAGCCAGCGTTTCAATTACTTGTGCCAAAAATTTAGATTAGCCTGTCCCAAACTAGAGGAGGTACTCTTCATATATGGCTTGTCCAAGAAGGTAATTCACTCTTCATATAAGGATGGCAGTAGCTGCTAGTGCTACTGGAAAAAAAGGTAAATAAATGATTAATAAAAGACATTGTTGGTTTTTTTCTTAATTTTTTGATGATGTACACCGTAGATGGCTCCTGCCAGAACGGTTAGCATCTAGCTGACCTGAATTCTTTTGCTCATAACAGCCCTGGGTCTGATGACCCTTTCATGATAGCACAACATCCTAGAATGATTCATGCTGAAATATAAATAAGGTTATAGGCATGGGGTGAATTTGAAGCCAAGGGATGGCGGTGACTTCGCCAGACATTGTGGAGATTGATGAAGTTGAGTGACAGGAGATTTCAAGAAATTGTATGTGTACAGAATGACACAAGAAGCTTAGCTACACATTGCTAATTTTCAAGGTACTTATATTTCCCTTTGTTGTTATGTGTTGTACAATAGTTTAGTTATAGTTACTACACTAACAAAGTGCTTTATACCATCTCTGATAGTGTAGAAGTTGGAGGGCCATAGGATGTACATGGTGAAATTAACCTGCTTTCTTCATTTTGTGTGTATGTAATAAGCATATATTTTGTAATTTTTTAATGTTACAAAAGATTTCTGCTTAAAATTAAATGCTGTTCCCTTTTCTATTCATCAAACAATCCTGAAATAATGTATCATAGTTTCCACAAAAATTAAGGAACATGACTGTTTTCATCATTGATACATCATTGATGAACGACCATGGAAGATTCAGCTTTGCTGTCAGAGGAATAAATTACTTTTTAAAAATATTAAGATAAAAAAAAAAACATATTGTAATACAAATTATTGCCATTTTGATCAAGTAAATGCAACCTTGTTGAGCATTAAATTTTTTTTTTTTTAAATAATTATTAGTGTGCTTGCCTGCTTGTTCGCTCATAATTAATTTTACTGTTTTTATAAAAAAAATTTAATGCACCTTTGATGATGTGATATGTATTTTACAACAATAACTGTATTTAGCAATAATAACTGAAGAGTAATTTTGGTATTATGGCAGAAACTGTGGTGACCATGCTGAATTTGTGTATGCCATTCTGCTACAGTTTACTATATGTGTGGGTTCACTACTTTCTACTCCTCACAACACTTCAGATTATGTCTAATTAGCAAATATGCCAAAATGAAACGTGCAACAGGGAAAATTTAAGGCAATGATTTTAGACATTGAGACAGAAGTAGAGCACATGCGCAGCAGTCTCCAAACAGGCTTCTGTGGCCCCAGTGCCATAGATAATACAGCAGAGTGCAGCGCGAGCACCACAGTTTCCCAAGTGACATCAGCCACTCTGTGATCTGGCACACTTTCATTCGGTAACAGATTAAAAAGCCTCTTGGTGCTCCCCAACTCCGGAGCACTCGCTCTCTATTTCCATCAGGCAGAAAGAAGGTGAAGGAAACGGGTGAATCCGAGTGATACTGGAGCTCTGTGTGCTTCAGGCTGTCCCTAACTGCATCTCTCTCGCTATCCATCTTTCACATATACAGCACACCATCACACTCCTTAGCTCACAGGAAGGGCATATAATGGAGAAAAAATACAGAGGAAAGCTAGGGACCAAACTTTGTGTATGCACGTGGTGCTGGAGACAGAAAGCTGCTAATCCGTCGTGCTGGCCGAGAGGAAAGGGCAGACATATTTATAGCAAACTGAATCACTCACCTCACAAATGCACAACGAGCTTCGGCCGTGATATTTCAGCTCTACAGTGCGAATCAGTAAAGCTCTATGTAAACTAAACTTAAGATACTGGATTCTGCAACTGTCTCTTTCAGAGCAAAGGTGCTCTGGGGAAACATGTGGTGTAGATATGAAGCATGTGAGCCTTGTTTATTCACCTTCTGACATAGTTTAACCTGTTCTCTAGGTTATGAAGTCAAATGAGATGTGTTTTCTGAGACTCATTTATGAGAATTCTGAGAATGATTTTTAAGAGTGACTCAAGGTGTATCTGATCATTATTGAATGAAGTAAGTTAAAGGCCTAACTGTTTCCTTATTAATTCATCACAGCTTTGTAGTAAAGGTTTATTTCAGTGTACCTTTGACTCTCTCTGAATGTCTCCAATGGCAGCTGTGAAAATGTATTACATATATAACATTCTCTTATGCTGTCATAAGCTTTTTTTCAGTTGATGTGCTAATTAGGACAGTGTATATTATTGTTGAATATATATATATATATATATATATATATGTGTGTGTGTGTGTGTGTGTGTGTGTGTGTGTGTGCGTGTGTGTGCGTGTGTGTGTGTGTGTGTGTATGTGTGTGTTTATTTGTATGTATTTATGTATGTATATATATAGAGATACACAGAAGTATCGACCAATAAAAGCAATTTATTTCATCATGGGCTGATTGTTCAAAATCAGCTGATGATCAGGGCCAATGTGAAACTTGTTAGATTGCAACTCATACTGGGCTACATTTATCAATGTAACGTAGAAACGAGCGTAGATCCATGCGCAAGAGTTCACGTGTGATTTATGAAACATTCGTAGGTCGCAAATCTGTTCGTATGAATGAGCGCATGGTGATAAATGCGGTGGCTGAAAACAATCATTATTTATATATAACACCCCTAAAAACAGAAAGAGTTTACGACACTGAGAAAAGAAACCCAGCCAAAAAAATGGAAGTAATCTCACCCAAGAGAGAGATTTATCTTACTCCAAAAACCTGTTTACCTTGTAATTGCAAACAATTAGGATACATTAATTTACGTCATTTTTATGTACAGTATATGAAAATACTGGTAAATATAAACAGCCTATTTAGTTCCCAATTCTACAAATAATATTTTAAATTTAATGGTATTCAGAACAGAACAAGAATGAAAAATAAATAGCAACTGAATATAAAAGTTTTGTTGTTAATTTTAGCCTTTAATATTATAGTAATGTACCAAATATAGGGTTCCGTTAGCATCAGTTAGCATTCATTTCCTTAAGAAAAATCAAACAGTCTGTATCGTATCGGCAGAGAAATTCAGTATTGGAGCATCTCTAATATATATATATATATATATATATATATATATATATATATATATATATATATATATATATATATATATATATATATATATATATATATATATATATATATATATAGCATCTTATAATCCTTTAGCTTTCTTTACACCATCCAATCAATATAAACCGGAATAGCAGTGCCTATTATCTGGTCTTTTCCAGTGCTTTCCAGTGTTGCTCAGAACGAGTCTGTACTATTTAAAGGTTTGAAGGTCGCTGTTTTCTAATGCTAACAGCAAATGTGTGCTGGAAGTACACCTGCGTTATATACAGTATATGCATTTATGTGTGTGTGTATTCTGCAGTGGCATTAGTCAGAAGAGGTATTTTGGGAGTGCAAACTGTTGGCTCTCAGTCCTGTCAGCATGACATTTTCATGAATCATGTTGTTTCGCTGAAATGTATGAGTCTCTTTTTTTCCCCTGCACTTTGACTTTTCGTTTATTTGTTTCTACTCTTTCCATCCCTTTCTTTCTCACTCTCTCTGAGGTTAAGGACAGATTGAGGGGAATGTAACCACATCTCCACCTCATCAGGGTCTACCAGCTTTTTTCAATGAGCATGTAACTTTATTTTTAAATTAAAATAAATCAATTAAAAACTGTGATCAGTTAAATTTCTAATCGAATAAACGAAAAAACCCACTTAGATGACATCAGTTTACATGCCTGTTCTGCATGCAGTCAACAGAGTACACCCAAAATTCTTTGCAAGCTTTACTCCTTCATGTCATATATATGTACAGTATATTTCTGTGTGATATATATATATATATATATATATATATATATATTTTTTTTTTTTTTTTTTTTTTTTTTTATAAAAAAAAAATAGACCCCATTAACTTCACTGTATAGAGGTTTTCAAAAATACCTTCTTTTATGTTTCAGCCAAGTCATACAGGTTTGGGATGGCATGAGGGTGAGTAAATTATGACAGAATAATTTTTTTTTTGGAGTGAACTGTCCCTTTAAATTAAATGCAACCAGTGACTCTCCTGATACAGTTTATGAAAGAACAACCTCTTTAACATTTTATTGTTTGTTGGGTAACAAATATGTGTGAATTATCTTAAAATTCCCACGATGTAGCCGCCAGCATGAGGGGGTCAGTAATGTGCATTAGTGAAGATGCTTATCTCGTAGATATGATTCCATGTGAAAGGCTGGAGAGTTTACTTTCTGTGTGATAGGCTGCCATTTACAGGATTTAGGTCTCCCCATCTCTTGGGGGAATGTTACTTTTTATACTACGCTGTTCTAATGCAGACGATTTGGGTATTTTTGCAAACGTTGTAAGTTTTGCAAACGTTGAGTCATTTGGCAGATGTGTTTTGCGATGGAGCATGATGATGCATAAGGCAAAGATTTCCCTAGAGCCCCAGAGGTGCACCGTCATTTTCTGCCACCACTGTCACTCCAGCTATCACTCCCACTTTCTCTCTGTCTCTTGCCTGCTGATATCTCTCTCACATCAGCAGTAGTGCAGGAAAAGCAGAAGTGCTTACGTCCAGCTTTCTCTGGCTCCCTTCCCTTTGCCATTTCCCTACACAATAGGAACAGTGACTGTCTCCACCTGAGATGATCTAAAAGATAGATGGTAAAGCAGGCAGGAGGAGCTCTGACGTCGTACGCCATTATGCAGGCTCTAATAATACCTATTAAGATTGGCCTTTAAATGTGCCTGATTCGCAAACTAATTGTCCTTTTGAACTGATCCTTATTGATTTGTTCTAGCCAATTTACAAAGCAAATTGAACTGATTATTTTGTAAATCACTGAATTGTAAGGAGGACTTTGTCTGAGATAAAAACAATGTGTGTGTGTGTGTGTGACCATGGACCACAAAACCAGTCTTAAGTTGCTGGGGTATATTTTTAGCAATAGCCAAAAAAACATTGTACGGGTCAAAATTATAAATGTTTCTTTTATGCAAAAAATCAGGATATTAAGTATAGATCGTGTTCCATGAAGATATTTTTTTAAATCTCCTTCTGTAAATATATCAAAACTTATATTTTGATTAGTAATATGCATTGCTAAGTGTAACAGAGACAGTGGTACAAGGTGCTACAAGGTGTTCAAGCAGTGGCGGCACCCCTGCTCTGGATGTACCGGCCCATGGAGGTGTAAAAAAATGAAGTGACGTGCTGATGAAGTCAAAAAGTTGGTGTTTATTCCAAAATGTGAAAAAAAGAATGCAAATGATTTTACAAAAGAATGCAAATGATATTTACAGTGTAACTCCAAAAGTATCAAAAGAAACAGAAACAAAAATAGAAAAAAAAAAAAAAAAACTGTACAAAGTTTAAATGTACAAACAAAATTTTTGCCTATGTCAATAATTTGACCCAAAAATCAAGCAAGCAACTTCACCGACTCACTCTACGAGTTTTCTTTACCAGACTGACAGAAACGCTTAAAAAGTATAAGCAACTCCCATTTGGACTAAACCATTAAATAATTGCTGCTAACAAATAAGATCAAGAAAGACAAAACAATTAAATAACGATTTAACTGTAACAAAGGCATAACTATTAGAACCAAAAAATATACAAAAATATACAACCATTTCAAACAACACAAACTAAATTCATTATTACTGTTTACCAAAGAATCATACAAACACCAATCCCCCCCTCCGGCATAAGACCAATTAAGTGTGCCTTCTATTGGCGGGAAACAGTTATTTAAAAATGGTGGCAATGTGGTGCCCGGGTTTCTTCTGTTTGTTATGAGGAAATGTTCCAGTACGTAAGTATGACTGTTTACTTTATGTAAGTGGATTATTGAAAACAATAAACATTTAACATGGCAACCGGTCTTGTTTGTATTCTCGACAATACACTAAAATACACATAATAAAATTAATGGCTCACAAAGTGTTAACCTAAAAAAAAAATGGTGAGAACAGGATCAACACTTAAACAATACACAATCAATTACACACACATACCTGGTGTTAACTGATGTTACATTGCGCAAAACAAATATGTGTTGTTGTATGAAAAGTACGTACACAGTGTATTTGGGATTCTCACGATATTCGTACCATACTTCAGCTTTTTTTTTTTTTTTTTTACATTTATTTGTTCATTGGTATTTATTAGTATTGGCTATGTTATTATTGTTGCTATTAGTAGTAGTAATAGTAATGGTGGTGGTGTTTGTAAAGATAAACTTTTAAAGGGATATTTCAGTTCATCCATCATTTACTCGCCCTCAAGTTATTCCAAAACTGAGTTTTTGTTGAACAATTGAGCAAAAATGAATCTGTTTTTTTTTTTTTTTTCAACTTTTCAACAAACTTTACCGTTAGGTCTATGTAGTGAGATTATGTAGAGATGCTTTGGAGTTATGTACTGTAACATATCAGTAGCAATTACAGTGAAATAAAATAGCCTAAATTCCATTAAAAACTATAACCTTGTGGAAACATCCACAGCTTAATCCCATGTCTATTATGTTTGTGCATACCTGCAATTTATGATCCATTTAATCAGTCTATTTACTTTGCTAGCTTTGTTTCTCTGTCTGTGAGAGGAAATGAATGAGTGCTTCAGTGTGTTGCTAGAACAGATATAAACAGAATAAAAAAGTATTCCGTTCCGAACGAGCAAATCACAACAGCACTGACATCAAAGACCGGTGTTTCAATAATGTAAAACTATTTACTGATTTGTTTTGATAAGTGTTAGCTAATGCCTTCTTGATAAAACTGTAAAACGAAAGATATGAATATTTGAGAGCAGTGGAACGTGTAAACAGCACCCTTGAGACTGCGTTGCTCATTTCATTTTTCTGCTGTATCGATGATGCCTGACATCTCCACAGAGACAAGTCATACATCTCACACAGATTAATGGATAATAATATGTTTTCCTCTCCGTTTTAACTACAGTACACTCAACTTAAGGGCTTCAATTAGAATTTTTAGGATGAAGAAGACACAAATGAAGGAACTAAACTGAATTATTTTCTTTAGTATAAGTAATCTAACTGAGCTTGTACCGTCCACAGAAATATACTGAGACCTCATGCTTTATCAAAGACTTTGTGTGTCTCGTTCATGCTTTATCTTTCTGTAGCCGATTCTTTGCACGGTTCATGCCAGCTCTTTGCTGCAGTCACTTCTTAACTGTAAGTGAAAAGTTGTTTTTCAGTGCTGTGTAACAGGATTTTAACCTGCATTGCACTCAGTAATGAAGATGTCCATAGAGTCAACATTATTCAGAAGGCTAAGGTCCGAAAGCCAGAGGGACGTCTGTATCTACAGGATTACCATCGTAAATCTCTCCTCGGGGTCAGCAAGCTTCCCCTGGCCCTCTCTCTCTCTCTCCCCAGGAAGTGTAGTCATACCTATCTTTCCCCCTCACTGAGCAGAAAAGTGGAAGTGTCATCAGAAGTCTCATCACAGCAAGCTTATAGTTCGATCCTATCAGGCTTACTTGGCAAAGAACTGAGAAGAATATATTAGAATAGAATATACAACTGCTTGCTTTCAGATTTGTATGACAACGTTTATATCAAAAAATACATATATACTTGAAACCTTTTTTAATAGTGAAACGATACAAAAAGGACAGCCGCGTAGTTCTACAGAACTTTGGACTTCTACAATTACTTTAAAATTAAGAATTCCTCCATTAAACTGGATGTATACCGTGTTTTTACTTTGTGAATTATTATTGATTTTTATGAATAATAAAACATTTTATTGATATTTAAATAGTACAAGCTTTTGTTACGTGGAGCAATTCTTGTACATACAGGCGCTGTAAGCAGGACATAAATTACTGAATGAAAAGGCTTTCTGTTACCATATGTAAATTTCTAAAACATTTGTTTATTTGAGAAATATATCTAACCAACTTTATCTAACTGCAATAAAGACAGCAACAGTGCGCGGGAGATGCAGGAATCAGTGACTGCAGTGCTCCGTTGTCAACTCCTCCCTCGACTTCAAGCAGCAAATCTCACCATTCCGTATTCAGTAAGTTCGTTTGAGAAGCCAGACGCCTCTCACTGAATGTGGACAAGAATAGATAGCAGCAGTCATCCTCTAATCATGTTTGTGGCAGTTGTTCAAGCGTCTGAGTGAACTCCATGCTGGTAGCGAAAGCACTTTACTATGCTGGCCCTGCTTCGTGTCAGAAAGGAAGTTGCGTGACGTCATGTGAAAAGGGCCTATTGCCACAGAAGCAAAATGTTTATACATTTAAGTGGAATCAAGCTACTTATTGGTTTCTTTCATTTTTTTATTTTTGTTTTTTAATCAAAATTTTGTTTTATGTGTATGGTCTGTTGGCTGTAGATTTATTTAATTAATTATTTGTCTGTCTGTCTGTCTGTCTGTCTGTCTGTTTGTTTGTTTGTTATTTCTTAAATTTGCATTACTTTCAAAAGTTTGGGATATGTAAGATTTTTCTTCTTTTTTTTTGGAATACTTTTATCCTACAAGGACAAATTACATAGATCAAAATTGACTGTAAAGACATTTTATAAAGTTACCAAATATGTCAAATAAATTCTGTTTTTCCTATTAAAAAAGAATAGTGTTATATATACAGTATTGTTCAAAATAATAGCAGTACAATGTGACTAACCAGAATAATCAAGGTTTTTCGTATATTTTTTTATTGCTACGTGGCAAACAAGTTACCAGTAGGTTCAGTAGATTCTCAGAAAACAAATGAGACCCAGCATTCATGATATGCACGCTCTTAAGGCTGTGCAATTTGGCAATTAGTTGAATTAGTTGAAAGGGGTGTGTTAAAAAAAATAGCAGTGTGGCATTCAATCACTGAGGTCATCAATTTTGTGAAGAAACAGGTGTGAATCAGGTGGCCCCTATTTAAGGATGAAGCCAACACTTGTTGAACATGCATTTGAAAGCTGAGGAAAATGGGTCCTTTAAGACATTGTTCAGAAGAACAGCGTACTTTGATTAAAAAGTTGATTAGAGAGGGGAAAACCTATAAAGAGGTGCAAAAAATGATAGGCTGTTCAGCTAAAATGATCTCCAATGCCTTAAAATGGAGAGCAAAACCAGAGAGACGTGGAAGAAAATGGAAGACAACCATCAAAATGGATAGAAGAATAACCAGAATGGCAAAGGCTCAGCCAATGATCACCTCCAGGATGATCAAAGACAGTCTGGAGTTACCTGTAAGTACTGTGACAGTTAGAAGACGTCTGTGTGAAGCTAATCTATTTTCAAGAATCCCCCGCAAAGTCCCTCTGTTAAAAAAAAGGCATGTGCAGAAGAGGTTACAACTTGCCAAAGAACACATCAACTGGCCTAAAGAGAAATGGAGGAACATTTTGTGGACTGATGAGAGTAAAATTGTTCTTTTTGGGTCCAAGGGCCACAGGCAGTTTGTGAGACGACCCCCAAACTCTGAATTCAAGCCACAGTACACAGTGAAGACAGTGAAGCATGGAGGTGCAAGCATCATGATATGGGCATGTTTCTCCTACTATGGTGTTGGGCCTATTTATTGCATACCAGGGATCATGGATCAGTTTGCATATGTTAAAATACTTGAAGAGGTCATGTTGCCCTATGCTGAAGAGGACATGCCCTTGAAATGGTTGTTTCAACAAGACAATGACCCAAAATACACTAGTAAACGGGCAAAGTCTTGGTTCCAAACCAACAAAATTAATGTTATGGAGTGGCCAGCCCAATCTCCAGACCTTAATCCAATTGAGAACTTGTGGGGTGATATCAAAAATGCTGTTTCTGAAGCAAAACCAAGAAATGTGAATGAATTGTGGAATGTTGTTAAAGAATCATGGAGTGGAATAACAGCTGAGAGGTGCCACAAGTTGGTTGACTCCATGCCACACAGATGTCAAGCAGTTTTAAAAAACTGTGGTCATACAACTAAATATTAGTTTAGTGATTCACAGGATTGCTAAATCCCAGAAAAAAAAAATGTTTGTACAAAATAGTTTTGAGTTTGTACAGTCAAAGGTAGACACTGCTATTTTTTTTAACACACCCCTTTCAACTAATTGCCCAATTGCACAGCCTTAAGAGCGTGCATATCATGAATGCTGGGTCTTGTTTGTTTTCTGACAATCTACTGAACCTACTGGTAACTTGTTTGCCACGTAGCAATAAAAAATATACTAAAAACCTTGATTATTCTGGTTAGTCACATTGTACTGCTATTATTTTGAACAATACTGTATATATCATATATATATCATATATCATGGTTCCCTCAAAAATTAAGCCGTACAGCTGTTGTCTTTAGATCCTTTAACTCCAGTGCTACGGAAATACTTTGTATGAAAACAATTGCAGGTCAACGTGTATTTCAATGAGAGGCACAGTTTTGTGTTGAGTTTGGGTATGTCTGCAAGTCTTTATATTCTTCTACTGTATATGTGGAACAAAGCTGCAGTCTTAAGGTCGGGTATCAGCTCTTGGGGTCACGTTCAGGTCTGCATTAATCACCCCTCATCTTCTTAGTGCCTGACCATGTTCTCCAGCAGCATTCCCAGGGTTGCACACCCCCATGACCTTCTCCTTGACCCAATGGCCTTTCTGTAAATGCTGGGCTTCTTTTCACCTGCAAATAAAAACAGGAAGGTGCTATTTTCTATCCGACTACAGCCCGAGAGACCAGACCATGTTTTGTGTTGTTTTTTTTGTCTCTGAAACATTTATGTATTTCTCCAGCAACAAAATCCTGCCTATAATGGTTTTCAGGCATTGTTTGAGTACTAGAAAGGTATAGCAACTTTTTTTGTTAAATATTTTACAGATCATTTATTTAATCCATTTGATATTCCAGTGGTTCATCTGCTTGCTTGTGTTGATAGAAAAATCCAGGCAAATCCTAGATAAATGCAGTTTAAAGGAAAAAACTAAGAGCTCTTGCTAGGAGAACAGATGGAATGGTTGTCTTTTTAGTTTTTCCCACCTCTCCGGTCATTAGCATGTTGGTTTAATGCTCCTTACAAAAAGAAAGGCAGTCTCTCGGGAGTGTCCACACTCATACAAACCCATATCCTTCAAAAGAAAACGCAGCAGGCTCTCTTTTGTTTAGGTTAGCCGAATAACAGAAGTCAAGCATTTCACCTGTGTTTTGAGTTGCAGTCATGAATATTCAGTGTTCTCTCCTTTATAGTAAAGCAGAGAGAGACAGGAATGGAAAGCGTGAGAGAGAACCATACACTTTTTATTCAAATGCATCTTTTGGTCTTTTGGGGCAGCTGCCATGTTTGAAGTTTCAAGAAAGCAGTTGGCTTTCATTCAGCATTAGCAGTAAAGAAAATGTAAATGCCTAAAGAGGGAAAAGGAAAACCGACTTTTGCATAAAATCTGTGAATTTAGTTCCTGCTGATGAGGAGACAGCTTTCATGCACAAATTTTGGCACGTAGTCTGAGTGTATACATTTTTATATCCTTTCTTTCCAGTTCCACTTTATTTTCATTTGAATTATTTCCTTATAACATGTTCCAAAATTACAGCGTTGACCTACATTTCTGATTTGACTAAATTTGGACCATTTTAATCACGTATAGCAATCTGCTGGTCGGTTAGGCTATAATTGTATGTTTTCTGCATAGTTGCTGTCTTCATTAGTATACTTTGATTACGTGTTTTCCTTATCTTCATAGAACACATAAGCTCACGTAGACAGTTCATCTCCATTGAGTTTTATGGCCTCTGTTGATTGAGTGATAATAGCAGCAGTTTGGTGCCCGTTGGAAAAAGTCATTCTTGTGAGTTGTCTTCACATTATTTTACTTTAAAGCAATAGTCCACAAAAGGACTTTCTTGCGCTTGTGAAATGCAAAAGAAGATTGACATTGTTTTTCTTGTTTTTTTCCCCCATGCAGTTAAAAGCATGCAAAAGCACCATCCAAAGTTATCTTTATCATTGCACTATATTACATGTTTTATGTGGTCATCCAGTAGTTGTTTGTTAGAAACAGACAGTAATTTAACTTATTTTTTAATGAAAATGTGGGCATGATTCATTCATTTAATTGGGCTGATTTGTTTCAGTATCACTGTTTGCCGGGAAGGGATTGTTTATAGTTTAGGTTTTTTAATATATATATATATATATATATATATATATATATATATATATATATATATATACATGAACACACATTTCTATGGTTTTATTTCAGGTTCAGTGGGAATACTGTTGTGTATGCTTTGTGTGGTTTTTGAAGCGTCAACATTAAGGGTCCCATATACTTTCATTATATGAACTCACAATGTTATGTTCAGAAAGAATGTGAATATATATTATGATCATTTTTATTTTTAGACTCACTATTATGTGGCTTTTAGTGTGCTTTTGCATCCTTGAAGACTCTTGAAGGCTCCAGTTTCATTGTAATTTCATAGAAAAGTGTGACCAACATTTGGTCCACCAGATTTGGAATAACGGTTTGGAATAACATAAAAATAATTTTTGGGTGATTTATCCCTTTAAATACAGTACAAAACTGAGCATAATCACTTTGCAAGCATTGGTTGAAATACTGTATAAACAGTTCTGTGGTTCACAAGAGACATAGTGTGTGTATTTGTGTATGTCTGGTGGGTCACATGGAGGCCCATGGCATTGTGTCTGGCTGTGTCCCTGATTCAGTGCTGCATTGGGGGACAGATGGGGCCGCTGAGAGCCGCCTGCAGCAGCGGAGCAGCATAGACAGGGGAGCACCCCATTCACATCTCTCCACGACACATAGATCAGCAAAGGGAATGGGGCCACACTGTCTTCCTCTCTTTCAGCTATTTCCCATGGCTTCTGGTGTTTTTGGAGAGACTGAAAGCTCTATTACAACCAACTTTTTCATAAAGTAGATTTTCTTTATTATTCAGTGTAAAAGACATCCACTTAAATTTAAGTTAAAACTTAATTCCCACATGCGTAGGCATACAAATATAGGATAGCAAAATTTGGTATCCTTGTGTGGTTACAGATACCTTCTCGTACCCAGTTTATCTCTACAGGGCACAGTACAAAGAGCAACAAGCTTCTTTTTTTTTTGATTTCTTAAACAGGCAACATGAAAATATGAATACTAATTACAAAATTAGGAAAGACAATGTAATTTGTTGGATGCTCAGTTGAGAGAGCATTAAGCCTGAGGAAATTCCTTTTCGAGAGTTTGCCGTAGTGCACTCTACATAACTCTGAATATTTGCATATGCTGAGTTAATGAACAAAGTTTTCCTCCTCTGTGAAGTCGCATCACTTTCAGCCCTGCTGCACACTTGTAAATTAGCCACGGAGAGTTCAGGCTTCACCTGTTGAGAGTCCGTCTGGTGTGTGAAATGAGCTCCCTATTGGGACTGGGTGTTGCCTCGTACCACTGATCCAAAAACAGGATTTGCGGTTTCTTTTGTAGTCACTGAACTCTAGAATAAGGTAACGGTTTGGCTTGGGATCAGTACCATATTGTTGTGCTTTCTACCTGGTGGCCATCTCAGAGTCAGAGATGGACCATTACCGGCACAGATGCAGAGTCCTGCTTCGCCTTCTGTAGAGGTTCATTCTAAAGCACATGGTGGTGTCTTGGACTTGATGGCACATACAGAGTCTGTCATTACGCCTGCTGAGTTGTCCAGTTCAAATTTATAAGTGAAAGTGTTAAGAGGGTCTGCCTGTCTGTGATCTGTTGTAGATGCTGATCCAGTAACATCCTAGCTTAGACCAGCTTGAATTTCCTGGTTGATGCCGGATTGGTGGTGATGATGCTGGTGAACCAGAATCACCTTAATTACTTAGTTAGTGAAACTTGCCAACCAGCATGGCCTTTTTTGAATCTGTTTGACCAAGGGAATTTTGCTGGTGAAGCTACTGTAGTTAAAAAGCCTAGCAGGGACGCCTGCAAACCATCATCCAAAGCACAACATATGTTGATGCCCATTGGGACCTCAATCAGATTTTAGAGTTAATGTTTGAGTTATCCATGAAATTGGGATTAGGGGCATTGACAACATCTTATAAACCTATAATTGCCCTCTGAATTTATGGGCAGTTAGAAGTTAGGGTTGAGGTTTTGTCTGTTTTACAGGAATATTGTTCCAGTGCCAACCAAAGTTCCAAACTGGAATTCATCCCGCATTACCTGGCAAAGTCCTACTTGGCAAAATCACAACAACCCTACTGTAGAAGCTCATGGGTAATGATCACGGAGAAACCTGCTCATTGTGTCTTTTCATACGTGAGATCCCTCCAAAAACCTGTCTGCTTTTGTTTGTTGCCACTTTGTCTTCTTTTTTTTAGCCCTTGTTCTCCATTCGAAATGCAAATGTGGGAGAAGTAACTTGTCTGTGTGCAGAGAGTGAAAGTAAAGATGAAGAAGAGAAAGGTTTCAATTTCTTCGTCATGAAGTCGTGAAAACCCAATTAAGCCTCTCCACAAAGAAACATGAAGTGCTTTCACAAGGCGGTCGCATGCCTGTGGGAATTTGAGTAAGTTCAATTACTTTGGGATTAATTCGGGGTCACGAGGGTCCCTTTGTGGAGCTCTGTTGAGAGAGAGTGAGAAAAATTAGTGAATGGAAGACGTTTGGAGGTCTCAATGGTATTTAGTGCTGCAGGTTTGACAGAGACCTCAAAGCAGCTGTATCTACTGTATCGAACAATGAGGTCAACACTCAAGACAGTAGCAAATATTATTTATGATCCTTTGAAACAAGTTCATGGGTTTGCCATGCTGTCTTCCAACCTACAATTTTTGCTTAAAGGTATATTTTACAATAAAGATATTCTAGTTCATAAAACATTTTTCCCCCTGCCAGTGTTAAAGCTGTAAGATTCATATTCTAGATAGCACCATCACGTCAGTGCACTCCCTGATAAGGTGCTTTTCTTGCAGAAGCCAGAGTCAGCATTTTGGACCCGTTTCTAAACTTAGGCTTACAAGATGCAAAGTTACAAAATAGTGTGGAAGGAAAGTAGAATACGAGACTGCAGAACTCCTACAGGAATACAGCTATTGTTATTCACAACACTTACATAACATTCCAAACAATTCGATTTTTTTTTCTTAGCCTGAGGTGTTTAAATATATAATGTAAATGTTTTCAAATAGCAAAGGCATCAGGGATCCACTGAGGCACATATTGTGGAGGTGGCCATCCCTCTGTGCTAACCACAGATACTTTTATCCTTGTCTCTAAGGATTTCACTTTTTTTATGTACGTTAGTTTTTGTCTTTCATTTTTTGAGTATCTTGGATCCCATTTCCTTCAAACGTGTTGCTTCCTGGTGAAGAATAGCAGAATTGCTTGAGGAGGACTTTAACAATACATTTATTTTAATTTATTATTATAAGCATCAATTAAAAATAGTCTAAACTAAAAAAATATTGGTTCATTAAAATAAAGGTTAATTAAACCGTTGCATTAATGATTTTGGCCCCTCCAAAACTGTTTCAGCCAAAACAAAAAATGTATTTTCAGATGCCAAAATTTTGGAGCATCACTAATTCTTTTGTGTTAAAGTAGTAGGTATGAAAGTTCCATTGAGCACCACATATTAACTATCAAATAGCAGTTCATTTATCATAATATTATGTCTATTCTGGCAGTTCTCTATTGGCAGAGACCTTTCTCTCCGGAATAAAAACTAGCAGCTGTTAAATCAGATGTCATGGCTCCCTGTTAAAGAGGTGACTAGGTGGCCAAAAAGAACCCACCCTTGGTCATGTTTTTGCACTCATCAAGGTGCAAATGATGTGCCTGTAAAGTGAGTACATTGTGCAACCTGTCAATTGATATAACGCTTGCTGCAAAAGAGAGGCTCCGAGACCAGCCTCAGCTGCTGTTCTACTGTTAAAGAGCCTCTTACTGTGATGTCACCCCTGACTGATTGAGAGAAAGAGAACAAATCCACTGTGGATCAGAACGTGAGGTCACACAACTCACCTCTCTCACTCTCTTTGTGGAGAGCTGCACTAGAGGCACACAGATATCACAGGGTTTTCCTTTGCTCTTATTTTAATGATAAGTGTCATGGGCAGGGGCCAGTATTTCTTGTTGAAATCACTAACAGAGGAAGGCTCCTCTCAGAGATGAGAAAAGGCCACTGGAGGAGTGATCTGACATGTTTTATAAAACATTGTCATGAGCCAAGCTCATTCAAGTGGAAAAATGACTTGGAGCTCTGAAACTGCCACAGAGGTGAAAAGATGGAGAATAGAAAAGAAGAGAAACAAATAAACCTCTGTCATTAAACATATAAGAATGGCAGTTAGGCACAGATCAGTGCTACTTTTTGTGATGTTATCTTTGTGAGATGCATGCCATTAGATACTGTATGTCAAACCTGAGAAATTCTGCTCTGCTCCTTCACAGTTGTGTGTTTCAAAAGTGCCTCAGTGTCATATACTGTAAGAGAGAGGTCTGATGTTCCACACATTTGGTAAGAGTACTTTATTATTGTGTAGTTTACAGTCACCAAGCAAAATGTACATAGCACTATAGAATTAAATTTACAAATGTCATGTCAGCTGTTACAATAAATTCAGTATTCAGACTGTTTTAAATGTGGTGTATCTATCTTTTCACTGATGTCAGACTTGCAACCTATAGATGATATTTTCTTTTGGTTTGGTAACCATGAGTAATCCCTAAAACCAGAGGAAATGATGAATGATACTGATGAACAATCACCAAACAGTGATTTTAAGCATAAACTTCACAAAATCTATAAACTGGTTCTTCAAATCTGATTGGTTAATCACAATGTTGTTCCAGGGACAACAAAGATGTTGTCCCAGGAACATGTCTCACTTGGTAAAATCAGGTTCTGCCGCCGTGATTTTGCCAAGTAAGACATATTCCTGGATCAACATCATTTGATGATCCTGGATCAACATTATTGTGCAAAAATATAGACTTAACACAATCCCTACCACTAAACCTAACCCTACCCATAATTTATTCCTAAAATCAGTGAGAAATGATAGCTGATTAACAATGGTGTAGAAGCACCTAACCCGTATTTTAAGCCTAAAACAAATATGAAACTGTTATATCTCAATTCTGATTGGTTAATTGAAATGTTGTTCCAGGATCAACAAGGATGTTGATCCAGGTACATGTTGTACTTGGTAAAATCACGCTCACCTATACGGTATATAAAGAACATCAATGACTGACCAAGTTATGCTCCATGTTGCAGATATTACAGTATATTGGAAGTCTTCTATTTTTTGTTGAAAGATGGGCCGTTGTTTAACCTGGTCCTTTTGCTGTATATTGTAATCCTTATTTTAGGTTTTGTTAGAAATAAAAGTATTCAAATTGCTATCGGAACATACTTGGGCAAACTACTGCCAGTTACCAACAATCTGTCACAAAATTCCTCCTCTTTTAGGAATGACCAGGTCAGAATAACTACACGCATCAGTAGTCAGATGTAATCTGTAAACATTAGACTTTCATGTTTAGTTCTCTTTCCCGCCGTCAGCAGAAGAGGTGTGAAGGGAACTGTGTTTGAAGCAGACTAAAGTACAGGTTTGGAGCCTCACTACCTCTAAATAGAGTTCAAACTGTTATTATCTGTCCACACAGATAAACTCAAATTACACCTCTATCCTTGGCTGTTAAGTTGTTTTCTTTGTCGCAGCCCTCTCTCTCTCCAACCTTTTTTTTTTTTTCTTGCTCACTTGTTCGCTTGATAGGGAAGGGAAGCTTGAGCCATCTAGCAGGTGCATTCATGCAGAGGTAAGCACTCAGAATATGTAAGTGCAATTGTAAAACCACTGTCTTGCTGCGAAACACTTGAAATTGTTCTCTAATGGCCCCGGCTTTGTCATATGGTTTTGATTATAATGTGAAGATTGCATTGCCTTGCCTTTAGCGAGGGTGAGGTGGAAGAGTAATTGGTACGTGCATCGAATGCTTTGCCCTCCTCTTTACAGAGCTAAAAGGGGAACCCTCTCCCCGCACATGCACAAATACACGCGAGAGCACTGTCCCTGTGCACCATGTCTCCTCTGGTCATTGCTAATGTCTCAGTCGGGCTGTCAGGAGTTTTCTAAGTGGGTTATTTATCAAGCCTTGCCCTGTCAAATATGCATATCTTCTGCGATCCCAGACATGTCTCCAGTTTCACATTCTAGATTACAGCAGTTGGAATACAATTGCCAGGTGGAGTGTCAGCTATTTTTAATATCCCTTTTATTTATTTATATATTGATTCATTTATCTCCACAATGGCATGAGTTTTACTTGTTAGATGAGTGAAAAATCTTTTCTCGAGTCTCTTCCTGACTTGGGTTAGGCTTTTCCTGAACACTGTGCTCTCTAGTATGAACAGAAGAACTGTGGCAATGTCTCCAAAATGCTTGAAGAAACCCTGCAAAGCTACCTGAAAAACAATGCGCAAGTGCACCTACAGTAGAACAAAAGCTTTTTTTATGTATAGTGTGGTCACACCAAATGTTGATTTAATTTAGTTAATAGAAGTTAATTAATAAAATGTATTTATGGCATCGTCAATTTACAGCATTTTTACACAATGCCTAAAACTTTGCACAGTACTGTAGCTTTGCAGGTTTCTTGAAGCATTTGGAGACTGTCCAAAATTGAGTTTGCATTGAGTCTCTCTCAGTTTGTTCGGTTTCTTCATGTTATTCCAGACAGACTGGTGATGATGAGACCAGATCTCTGTGTGGAGCAATGACTGATGTCAGACTCCTTGTGCAAACAAAAATCTCACTAGATTATTACATTTAAATGGCAAAAATAATGTTTGGAAATGTAAACTGATGTTTCCTACAGACACACTACAGCAAAACATAGAAATAACTGACTTAAAGCCATTCATTTGTTGGTTAAAATACTAGTGGCCTAAGACTTTTGCACAATAGTGTATATTATATTTATATTAACTCCCATAATCTTTTTTTCAAGTCTTTTACTTTGTATTTATGTGTAAAATTTACTAGCAACTTTTGAGTAAAAATTAATTCAAAGTAAATACTACATCAGTGTATTCCATGTATTCACACTGTATTGTTCACCCCAGACTTTGGTGATCTATTACATTCATAACTACATTTTGGTAACCTGCCACAAAGTGTTTATTCAGGGATCCTCAAATCTGGACCTCAAGATCCACTTTCCTGCAGAGTTTAGCTCTAACCCTAATTAAACACACCTGAGCATGCTAATCAATGCCAATCAGTGTCTTTGGGATCATTAGAAAATCACAGGCAGGTGACTTAAATCAGGGTTGGAGCTAAAATCTGCAGTGCATAGACATCCAGGGCAAGATTTGAGGAACCCTTGTTTATATTATCCACTTTCCTCATATTTCAGATTTTTCAGAGCTAAAAGGATTTGGGTTATTTTTGAATATGCTCTTATCTATAGTTTTTCTGTCCGCTGCTTTCAAAAGAGCCTATCTCTATTTCCCTCAGCTGTTTGGGTCATCTTACAGCTGGGCAAGACTGCCAGCCTGCTTTCATTTGTTTTTCTGCTTTTCATTAACCCCCTCCCCACCACCCCCATTCGCTCCTCCATGCTGCTTAAACTCTTTTGAGGAGGAATATTGTTTCTAGGATGAATACACTGCTGTGCTCCCTACAAATCCCAGCCGGAGTGTGAACAAACATGCCATGAAACAGCCTGCAAAGAATGCACATATAAAAAGGCCTGTTTTATTGATGAGCCTTTTGGCACCCCAAAAGACTTTGATTCTGTTTTTTTATGCTCAAGCTTCATGGCTTGTGTTGACTGCTATCAGCCGATGCAGGCAGTAGACTGTAGAGTTGAGACCCAGTGTTTTACTCAGACACATACTAATAAATTCTCCCTAATTCATTTTTACTGTCTCAGGGGACCAGCCTGCAGATTTGCCTCAACAGAGGAAGCATCGGGTTACCTCCTCTAAATAATTGATGCTTCTTGCTTCTCTTCCAGTCATGGCCGAAATCTCAAAATATTCACTGGCTTGACTAAATATGAAGATTGCCTCTGAGAGAGAGAGATAGCTTGTGTGTGTGAAGGGTGAGCTGGCTTGAGCTCTGGTTTTGACATCGTTTTTGAGGCATGCCGATGTCATCTGTGTGTGTAAGTGATGGTGCTTTTCTCCGCCATGTTAGAGGTGCACCCGGGCTCTTCAGGGGTTAAGTGCTGTTTGTCTTTATGGTGCTAATGCCACACGTTACTCCTCGCCTATTATTCGCTCTTATGACCCGCATAGCTGGTTGTAAAATGGCAGGAAAAATGCTCAAATGCTAAGAAAGCGTAAATGATGAGAGTATTTGTGGTCAAGCAAACTTAATTACTTGGTGCTCTTCATTTTGGTGTATTTTAGCTTTAATGGGGTGAAATACTGTTCTGTTCCATTGTCGATGCTCACATGCTGAATCACTCATGTCATCCATCCTTTACTCTTATTGTGATTTATAAGTATTATTATTGTGTCTCTCTGTGTGGAAAAGCTCATAAATTAGAATTAAAAAGCGGTCTGATGATGCCAAAAATATTGTGAAATAAAGGCAAATCATGGCAATTCATAACTAAATGGGTAAATTCATACTAATATTTTTGCACTTTCTGCTCACCCCATGATTTACTCACTCTCAAGGCATAGGTGTATATGACTTTCTTCTTTCAGACGAATACAATCAGAGTTGAAAAATTTCCTGTTTCTTCTCTGTAATGGCAGTAAAAGGGGTTTAAGATTTTGAAGTCCAGTAAAAGTGCATGCATCCATCATGAAAAGTGCTACAGGGACTCATTGTTGTATTTTCTTTTTTTTTTTCTTTTTTTTTTCTCAGCGATCTTAACCCCCATTCACTGCCATTATGAATTTTGGAAGAGCCAGAACTTTCTTTATTTATTTATAATAATTGTATTCGGCTGAAAGAAGAAAGTCATATACATCTAGGACGGCTTGAGGGTGAGTAAATCTTAAGGGTAATTTTAATCTTTGTTAAATTGCCAAAAAATATTATTATTTATAATTTTTTTCTGTGAGCTGGGGTTGTATGATGTATTTCCTTTAATTTAATGCTTATATATATATATATATATATATATATATATATATATATATATATATATATATATATTCAGCTGAAAAAAATATACATTCAGCTGAAGAAAAACCTAATTCATGAAAGTAGAAGAACTAGACTGTCTGAATTCAAATGTAGCTCTTTGTAAATCGTTCTGATGATGTTGTGTGGTTTGACATTTAGTATGGCCATTGATGTGGTGATTTGTTTGTACAGCATTGTGACATAAATTGTTGCATCAAAAGGATGTAATCAGAAAGACTGACAAAAGAGAGAATGGTTTTATGAAGTAATTTTCACGAGTACATCATTTTACAGAGGCTTTACAAACAAACTGTCAAACAAATGCACCAATTGATGTAAGAATCAGTGCAGCAATTTATATTAGAATGGTCTTACAAAAAAAAATATTCAAATAAGTCACATGAGTGCAGCAATTTTCCATAAGGATAGTTTTGCGAACAGATTTTTGCATCAAGGTGACATTTACAAGAAATATATTTCTTAAATTCTCATATTGATGCAAAAGCTTGAGCAAGAGCAGTGTAGGCAAATCACTTTTTGTTCTGCTTGTGTGTTTCATGAATGAGACCCATTGAACATTGTACTTCTGTCACTCATAGCCTCAGTTTCATTTGTCAAATTTGATATGACGTTCACTAAACTAAAGTCTACACTGTAATTCCCCTGGTTTTCCGTGTGACATCAAGCGTACTTTAACACAGCTGATGTAGAATTTCCTCCATTTCTTTCTGTCATACTGTAAATAGAGAGGGCTGTTGTGGACCGTTGCTGTAGCTTCTTGGGTTCTTCTCTCTGGTCTGTTTGTAATGTATAGGACACGCTCACCTCAGCTCTAGTACTAAATGCTCAGGACAGGAAAACCGAGCCCTTCCTAAAGGAATGGCATCTGCAGTTTATGGCTGCATGAAGTATGAAATATTAAATGATTAACATGCAGGGATAATGTTTCGGAAGATAAAAGTATTGTGGTGTGGGAGTACTTTAACCACAGGGCCCTCGGTTGCAGCCTAATGGAGGAGGGAGATGGGCAGTGTCAAAGAGCACTGTCTTAGGTGACTGTCCCGTACTTCTCACACTTTTTTATTTTATTTTATACCCTCCCTCAGATTGTGAGACCATTTAAGCCCTTCTTACGGATGTGCACACACACTCATCCTAAACTCCCACTCAAGCAATCCCACAAGATTAGGCGTCAGCCCCAGTGTTGTCTCTTTTTCTCTCTCTGGGTCTCAACCCCACTGACCCTGGGTATCAATTAGCATCCTCTTGGTCCTATCTCACCCACACCAACCTGGCCTCCAGTACCCAGCTGATTGGCTAACCGGTTAGGTGGGAATCTTCTGTATGCTGTCTAATATCATCAGTGTCTCTTGCTGACTGCCTAAAGGTTAGACCACCTTTTGAGAGGTATGCTCCTCTTCAGTCAGTCAGGGGAAACTGGGATGACTGTTACAGATCTCCTTAAAGACTCCATGGCATCAGATTGGGAGTTTGTGGTGTTAAGTCATATTTGTTAGCATTGAGGCTAGCTGTGCTTTTAAAAGTCGACTAAATGACTTTGCTTTACGAATGAGTGTGATGTTAGTGCACCTATTTATAAAAAAAACGCTTAACAAAATTGTCACATCAGTGCTGCAATTTAGGCCTATATAAGAATTGTTTTATGGAGAAATGGTCACATCAGTTTATACATTTTTGTAAGGGAGATTTGTGGCGTTTAAGTCCATGTTTGTCATCATTGAGGCTAACTGTACTCCTAAATGTACACTTGAGTTTTTCCCAATAAAACTATCTTATTTCACCTGCCATGATTAGCAGTAGCTAGCAAAGAGATCTATAAAAACCTGTAGCTAATAGATAGCAACTGCAAACATTGCATTCATGAGGTCTAGTACTGGCCTTATGAAATGTCTAATGGTTGATTAAACAACAGCCATTCAGAGCTTTTGGCTGACTTGAATTGTGCTGATTGGCTGATGGCTTGTGGTTTCATGCTGGAGTGTTGTGTTTGAGCATTTATTTTAAGTTCAGTTTTTGACATTAATTCTAATAGATTCTAAAGACATTTTGTTATGCTTGATTTGACTACATACACACCATGTCGCTGTACCAAATGCAGATCTGTAATCCATTGCAGGGCTTCTGAAAATATACATATTGATTGACAGATTGTACAGCCAACAATTTGGATTTGGTTCAGAGAGAGCGTGACAGAGTCTTTGACACTAACACTGTAGTTTGTGTCTGGCACTTGCACTTGATTTTTTTACGTGTGTGTCACAGTGCTGTAGGAGCTTTACCACACGCACAAACACACACACACACTCTGTCTCTGCAGCAGTCATGGTGGGGAATTAACTTGGTGGCCCTGTTGATCATGCCTCAGCAGCTCCCCTGCTCGCCCTGTTCTACCCCCAAAGCCCCAGGGCCTCCTCCTGCTCCCACACACACACTCACATGTTCAGCTGTCATGTCCAGCATTCATGGCTTTTTAATGGCAATAAGGGAATGGTAGAGATAGTGGACATAAACAAAACACCAATAAGATAGAAGCTTGGCTGGGTATTATTTGTGTTTTCAGTGCCTAGAACATTGAAAGCTTCAGATGGTTTGTGTGTGTGCTAAAGGATTATGGGTTGTGATTTGTGTGTCTTTGAGAAGCACTGGTGTTGTTTAACCTTAAATACCTCATACAAATCTAAGTTTCTTTTATGGGTTATTGTTTAATGTATGTCTTTTAACTTAAATGACATCTAAGTACTTGCTCTTAACATTTTGCTGATCAAAATGAATATTTAACAAAATAACTTTTTTTTTTCTTCACAAGGCTTTCCTTAACACACTTGCTAGTTTTCCTAGTGATTCACTTTCAGATTCATTGTCTAAAAGTATGACATAAGGACAAAACATGAGAAAAATTAAGATTTTTAAATGTTATTGAACAAATGGTTGTTTTCATATAAATATTTCATATAATAATGTACATCAATAAGTTATTATAATAGAAATATTAAAGAAATCCTTTTCCACTGGTTACCACCAGAAGTGAATTTCAGGTTTGTGGAAACCCTGATCTGCCCTAATAATAGGAAAGAAGGATTTGTTTGGTTTGTCTGCTAGGTTTCAGGATGTGTAAGTGTTTTTTTTTTTTTTTTTTTATCATTATTTTACAGTATTTCTTGTTATCTTTCCAAAGAGGAGTGAGAAAGAAAAGAGGGAAGCCAAACGCAGATACTGTTTGAGTTGTATGTGTGCTGTCTGGGGAGCTTAGTGTGATACACAGAGGAATAAACAGAAAGGGCAATGTCTGGGCTGCCACACTCTCTTTCTCTCCGCCTGTTTTAGCCATCCTCTCTTTATCCGAGCTTCCTGTCTCCAATAGTATAGACGTCTTACTGCAGTTTCATTCTCACAAATTCTCTCTCTACCCCATTTTCCCTCACTATTTCTCTTTTTCTCTTTTTCTCTTTCTCTGCTGTTTTTCCCTATTCCATCTTCTTGTCTATGTGAGCAGTGTGTGTGTGTTGCTCTGTGCTTTTGGGACTAGCAGAATGTCTGTTTTCAGGACAACAGTGGGGGGCTAATGAAAAGGCTTTGTTGATTTTAACAAATTACTAGCCAGTGTAGCCAAAATAAATATATAATCTGCTTTTTGGATTAGTTGTCACAAGTGATTTTACCTACTGACGGTGATTAAAGAACAGGGCAGACAAGCCGGCCAGCATCTCTCCTGTGACCCCCTTCAATGAAATGACAATAAATAGCAGCAAATAAAGACTTAGAGCATTAGTTATCTGTAATAAACAGTGACAATCTATATAATATTGGGTTGGACTTCAAAGCAGCAGGGTTTGCAAGCAGAGCAGACTTCTCTCCTCTGTCATGTTTCAGAGATTGCGATAGCCAGAGGATATTATTATTGTGAGGTAATTAGATATGTTTCCTTTTTTTTTTTTTTGAAAGGGGGGGGGGGGGGTGTTGTTGGACCAGTTTCAAGTCAGTTTTTTGGTGCATTGTTTACATTTATTCATTTAGTTGACGCTTTTTATTCGACTTACAATTGCTATATATGTCAGAGGTCGCACGTCTCTGGAGCAACTAGGGGTTAAGTGTCTTGCTCAGGGACACATTGGTGCCTCACAGTGGATTCAAACCCGGGTCTCTCACACCAAAGGCATGTGTCTTATCCACTGCGCCAACACCACCCCCTTGTTAGTACGATCGAATGATTTTACCGCTCAATAACTGAGTCGTGGTTGCCAAAGCTTGTAAAAAATGCTGAACACTTATACAGGCTTTATTTGCTGCTCACAATTATGTGAACAGTATAATCCAGAAATTTCAAGTAGTGAAAAATAAAAATGCAGATGTCAGATACAACATTTTCATCTGAGACCATATTTGATGAGTGCATTTTTTTTTATGTATATATATGTATATATGTATTTTTTTAAATGACAATAGTTTCCCCTAGACCACATTATTAATAATTAGATGATTATTTCTATGATGCTGTATTTCTATGATATGCTTAATAATATTAATAAATATTCATTTAATTTGTTTTAAAATTCTCAGATTATTCATATACGCACATATAGTATTAGTATTTTTGTTTATCCAATGAAATGTTTATGCCAACTACAAGTTTCAGTTTGCGATAAAGCTGCCTGTTCTCCACATAGCTCTAAATATGCATTAGTTTGATGGTAAAGCAAGGCCTATTTCGGTTTTCCCATATTTGGAAAATTTTGACAGCAGGCCCTGCCCGTGTTTGCACTGCGACATGAAGCAAAACGATACATCAAAGTTAACCGCAAGTATGCAGAAAGTCAGGAGCCTCAGAAGCCGAGATCTAAGATGGAAAGAACAATGGGCCTCCCCTGACAAACAGTTAAAAAAGCCTTAAGACTACAGTTTAGATCTGTAATGTCACGGAGAATACAAATGAAGGAGCTGTCAATCTCAATTTTCCTGAAAGCCTTTTGATGTTTTCTTCTAAGGATGGCTGTGAGGGGAAACAGGTACCCAAATGTGTCTAGGGCTGCCTGCTCCACTCCTGTGGATTGCTTGGAATATATTCACATGAAAATTAGCTCCACAGAGGTTATTCCCTTGCTTAAAGCTCTCACTATGTGCATGCATTTTTTTAACGAGGTTTAAGAATTAAACTCAAGCTGTAATCAGCTTATGTTACAGGTACCGGCTGGCACCACATAAACAGCTTATATGCTCTCTCTGAAAACAGGAGAAATAAATGAGACCAGGCAAACTCTGCGTCCGTTTTTCGTCTCGCTCAGCAGAAAGAGGGAGAGGATTTATTAGACATTCACATTTTAAATCCTCCTCTGTTACAAACACACAATGTTCACTATCAAATAAACACTTCAAAATGAAATACAATTTGTCTTTTTTTTCATCTTTCAGCAAATACTGAGTTTTAAGTTTTGGGTGATTAAATAAATCAAACTGACAATAACCACGGTTACCCTTTAAGTTGTATCCTTTTAACTCAAAATAAAACACAGATTATGTCATCACTTACATATAAAACATAGTTTGTTACCATTTACATATGGTTCCTAAATGCATTTTCCTCTTCCAGCAAAAGTATTTTTTTTTACTCTTCCCAAAATGCATGAGCTGACAGACTTTTAACTTATTTTTAACCACTTTTAAAATATAAATCACATTTGTTTTAACATCAGCTTTTAACCCTGACAAACTCAGTTTTTAACATTAACCTTTCACATTTTACACAATATCATACATTTCAAGAGTATTAAAACTTTACAAAAATGTTCAAGGAGCTAAAAATAAAACTCTTCAGACGTGACTTTGGTATTAACAGGTGACATTAACAGGCGCGAAAATGTGGCTACTGCCATATATACAATTATGTCCACATACTCATTACATAGCCTTATTAGCGAACATTAAAACATTCAGTGACATGTCAACATATTACACTTCAGGTAATTAGATTAATTTAATTTTCCACCAACCTGAAAACAGGAGAAATAAATGAGACCAGGCAAACTCTGCGTCCGTTTTTCGTCTCGCTCAGCAGAAAGAGGAAAATCGCAAAGCGGACAAAACTGACGTAAAGCCCCGTGGAGCACAATAAATGCCACACTACCCCCTGCTGGCGAACTCCACAATTACTCCTCTATATAACGTCCTAGTCAAAGGATGGTGGAACCAGGTAAATTACCTCTGAACAAATATTCGAAAACATTCATTTTCAAATTTCAGAAACTACCACAAATGTGATAACACTTTTAGTGGGCATCACACGCTCCCTGACAGAGAAGAATGGCTCCCGACATTTCCAAAAATCTTTATCTCAAAACAGTTTAACTATTTTTCAATCTTTAACCTTGATTCTCAAACCTCTATTCAACAAACAAGCATAGTAGGTGGAATGTATGTGGCTGGTGCTTGGTAAGGGTATGGCATGTATGCTGTCTGGGAGTAAAGGAGTGGGTGTGAATATGGCATACAAAGAGGCGGGATGTATGGAAAGATTGAGGGTGCATGTGTAGTGTGATGTGATGCTTCTATGACAGGTATATAGGGTGCGGTGTATCCAGGCACTGAGTTAACTGTGGCGTGCGTCTGGACTGATGGCTCACCTAATGACTCATATGTGAGAAAACGACGTGGCCTTTTCTCCCGAGCTGACCTTCTGAAGTCTGACTGAGTGTGATCTACAGGAGGAGTCAAAGGTCGAGCTTCTGAGTCACAGTCTTGTTGCCCATTGTTTTCCTCCCCTTCCACAGGTACAGTGAGTAAAGGTTGGTTTTCACCAGTAGGATCTGGTAAGTGTTCAGGTACAGTATTATTTTCTCTCCTTACAGGTGATGGTTCTGACCCCCGAATCTCTGGATGCCTGGTGAGTTGCTCCTGGTAAGTAACAGGTCTTTCCTCTATCCTTTCAGTCGGTCTCCTTAACCAGTATCCCGAGCCAGAATCATTATCTGAATCATTTTCACTGTCATCACTGGTGTCTGCTCGTCTTTGGGTGTCTGTCATTCTCTCTTGGTTTTGTCTGTTATGTGTTTTCTTCTCAGGAATAGATCTGGTGTCAGATGGAGTGACATCGACAGGTAAGTCATTCACCAGCAAAAGGAGATTACGGTGCAGTGTCCTGCTTTTCTTTTTGTCTCCAGTTTCAGGGCAGACAATGTACACTGGGTTCTCAGCGAGTTGACGTTCGACTATGTATACAGTCTTCTCCCAGTATGCCCTTAATTTTCCCGGCCCTCCACGTTCACTGAGGTTCCGGACCAGAACTCTGTCTCCTGGTTGCAGTACAACCCCCCTTGCTTTCTTGTCATACGTCAATTTTCCCCTTGCACTGGACTTTTTGCTATTCTCACCAGCAATGCGGTAGGCTTCTGACATCTTTTTAGCCCATTTTTCAGCAAATCCTGTAGGTGAATATGATTCTCTTTCTCCGACCAATCCAAACAGCAAGTCGACTGGGAGATGTGGGTGACGTCCGTAGAGAAGGAAAAACGGTGAGTAGCCGGTTGACTCATGTCTGGTGCAATTGTATGCATGTATAACATGCGGGAGGTGATCCTTCCACCGTAGTTTCTCACTATCAGTCAATGTTCTTAACATCTGGAGAATGGTGCGGTTCAGGCGCTCAGCTGGATTGCCTTGTGGGTGATAAGGTGACGTCCGCGAGTGGCTAACCCCTGACAACTGCTGTAATGATTGGAACAGTTTGTTCTCAAATTCACGACCCTGGTCATGATGTAGTTTGGATGGATATCCAAACCGGGGTATGAAATCATTGAAGATGCGCTCAGCAGCTGTTTTCCCACTCTTGTTCTTTGTGGGATATGCCTGGGCAAATCTAGTGAAATGATCAAGCACTACTAGAATATATTCATATCCCCCACAGCTGGTTTCCAGATGCAAATAGTCAATACACACAAGCTCTAAAGGGAAGTTAGATGTGATGCTGCCCATAGGAGCTCTCGTGTGTGTTGTGGGTTTCTTAGACTTGATACAGGGACATTTTTGGGTGACATAGTCTTCAATTTCTTTAGCCATAAAGGGCCAGTAAAATCGTTCCCGAGCAAGATGGAGCACTCTTTCTGTGCCTACATGACCCATCTCATTGTGTAGGCACTTCAGAGCAATCGGCCTGTATTTCAAAGGGAGGACTAACTGCTTTACCTGGATCGTCCTTCTGTAAAGGAGGCCATCTTCAAGTTGCAACTTACTCCACTCATGCAGCAGCTTTCTGGTGGCTCCACTTACAGTTCTGCGTATGTCATCTGTCAGTTTTGTGTTTGACTCCTTTAACTCTATAATCTTGCCTATGGCTTGATCCTCTCTTTGAGCCTTAATAAGATCATCATGGCTGATAGCTGGCAGGTGACAATGAGGTTGTGGTGGAGAATCCAGTGAACACATGTTAAGTGCTGCAATCCAGGCCACATCCTTCCGTTCTGCAGCCTGACTCCCATCCCATGTGGCACGCACTGCCTCGTTCGAGAACTCCTCTGTACAAGCCACCTCATATTTCCCCATGTCCAAGGGGAGCCGAGAGAGTGTGTCTGCATCAACATTTGATTTTCCAGGTCTATACCTGATGTCGAACTGGAAATCTGAGAGTTCTCCCACCCACCGATGGCCAACAGCATTGAGTTTTGCTGTACTCATGATATAGGTCAGTGGGTTGTTGTCCGTGTACACAGTGAAATGGGGAGCGTAGTACAGGTAGTCCCGGAATTTTTCACACACAGCCCATTTCAATGCGAGGAACTCCAGTTTTCCACTGTGCAGGTGGTAGTTACGTTCAGCAGGTGTCAAAGTCCTCGAGCCATAGCCAATGACTCTTAGCTTCCCATTCTGACGCTGATAGAGGACAGCCCCCAGGCCCTGGTCTGAGGCGTCTGTATGCAGCGTGAAAGGTAGGCTGAAATCAGGATACGCTAAGACAGGTGGGGTTATAAGGAGAGTGACCAATTGCTCTAAAGCTTCCTGATGTTGAGTGGTCCAGTCAACAGGCTGTCGTGAAGGCAGCTGTGGGCGTTTGGTGGTTTTCCCACATGTTGAAATCTGGGCTTTCCCCGATTTAGTTTGGAGAAGCTCATAGATTGGCTTCGCGATCCTGGAAAAATCCTGGATGTAGGAGCGATAATATCCCAAGAAGCCGGTCAGTTTCCTTACTTCGCCAACTGTCTGTGGTGTCTTGCTTGTCAAGGTTTTGACTGCTTCAAGGTCCCGTGGATCTATCTTGATACCATCAGCTGACACAAGGCGCCCCACGTATCTGACTTCGTGTCTGAAAAGCTCACACTTTTCAGGTCTCAGTTTTACTCCGTGATGTTGAAGAGCCTGGAGCACTTTGCGGAGGGCCTCCACATGTTCATCGAATGTTCTCGCGTAACAGAGCACGTCATCCAGATAAGGGATGCAACATTCATCCCTGAGGGGGCCTAGCACCTCCTCCATGCTCCGCTGAAATGCTGCTGGGGCATTTGAGAGTCCGAATGGGATACGGACCCATTCGTAGAGGCCCCACGGTGTGACGAAGGCAGTAAGGTGACGTGAACCCTCGGCGATGAAACCCTGATGGTAAGCTTTACCCTGGTCTAGGATGCTAAACCAGGTGTAGCCCCCCAGTGTGTCTGTCAGGTCTTGTATTCTGGGTAGTGGATGTCGATCAGGCACAGTCTTTTTGTTCAGTAGCCGATAATCGATACAAAGACGTAGGCTGCCATCCTTCTTCCTAACACAGACAACTGGGGCAGCATAAGGGGACTTAGATTTAACAATCCAGCATCTCATCAGCAGCTCCTGCACATACTCCTTTACCTCTTTAAACAGTGGCTTCGGGACTGCTGAGTATGCTCTCTGTACAGGAATCTCATCTGTGAGGGTAATCGACATTTGTAAGCTTGGTATGCATCCAATATCATCGCCGTCACGTGCGAAAGCCCCGGCTTCTTCACACAGCATTTTGTTGACTTTTTCCCTTTGTTTATCATCAAGGTGACTGAGGTTGATGGGAGGTTGCCATGATGATGGATGGGCGTCAACAGGTGTTGATACGGCACTGTTAACGGTCACTGTGGGCTCGGGTGCTTCAGGTGAGTCTGTTGCGATCACTTTTTCAACACAGTGGATGCCACCAAGTGCTGTCTTTCTTGGAAGAGTTACTGCATGTTTAGTGTTGTTACCCACAGGTACAGCTACATAAGGTTTTCTTGGATTTTGTACCTCCAACAGACCTTCACCCACGTCCAGTTCTGTCAACTGCACATTATCATCATCAGGCTCAAATAGGAAAACTGTGTCAGATGAACTCATGAGGGGAGGGACTTGGCACTTAACCCAGGCTACCTGACCTGCTGGGATAACCATGTCCTGTCTGCCTGTCCGTAGGAGCCCGCACTGCACAGAGGGTTTGCTGGCTTGGATGAAGCTCACCATTAGCTCTGCCTTCTCTGCTGGTATACACAAGGCATTACAGAGTAGAACGACAAGGGTTGAAATCAGCTTTTCAGGTTGTTTTTGTATCATCTCTTCCAGCACGTTGAAACCCAACAGTGGTCTCTCCAGAGCAAGACTGCTGACAAGAAAAGGCACAGTGATTGACAGATTAGGGTCCTCATTCCCCATCAAATTGACTGTAAGGGCAACCCAGCCATCAAAAGGGAGGGCGTCACCATTCACTGCATACACCCTTAACTCGTCTTCGTCACCTATAATGTCGCTGAGTGCCCTAACAGGAGTGTCAGGTAGATATTTACTCTTCCAGTCTCTATCAATCATACTCACTTGAGCACCAGTGTCTAACAGAGCACTGACTGCTAATCCATTAAGGTTGCAATGGGTGAGAGCTTTCCTTCCAATGAGTTTGGCTAGATGTTCCCCTTTGCTGTGAGGTAAGTCATAAGGGAAAGGATTGGTTGTCTTGTTTGTTTCTTTCCGTCTCTTTTCCATTATTTTGTTTTTTTCCAGTCTTTCAATTCCAGGTTGATCAGTATGACAAGTGTCAGATTGGGACGATTGCTGAGACCCGGTCACTGTTTGTCCCTCGGCAGAGACCGGCTCCAGTTTCCCTGCCGTGTTGGTCTCTTTAGACAGCCCACTGCCCGGTGACCTTCTTCACCACAGTGGAAACAGTGAGGGCAGTCGGCACGATTTTGCTCCACACACTTGTCACAGCCATATGGTTTCTCTCTCCTGCGGTCTCCTCTACCTTTTCCATTGTGGCTGAACTGTCCTGTAACCTGTGTCTGCATTGACTGTCTCATGAGCTCAACTGTACTTGTAAGCTGTTCAAGTTTCTCTGTTAACTGCTGGATCACATCTGTTTTTGGCACCTTCTCCTTTACACTAGGACACTGTGCAGCATTAACTTCAGACTGAGCACTGTGCACATTTGTTAGTCTTTGACGGGTGGCGGGACCTAGCCTTCGCTGCCTTTCACTTTCATCACACATCACTTTCTTCATCTGTTTTAAGATTGTCTCATCCGATACTCTGGGGTCCCCAAGCAATGGCTTCAGCTCTCTGCGGACATCATCATGTTTATGACCTAGGCCCTGATATACGGTGTGGAGAAACACATCCTGCACTGTGCTTGCACTATACTTGACATCTGTGTCAGCATGTTTGGAGGCCAGCATGATCTTCTGCTTAAGTCCTATAACTCGGTATAGGAACTGTTGGGGTGTCTCATTGTCTTTTTGTTTGGTGCACATGAGCTCCTGGAACAGCTCGGTATTACTTTGCTCACCCAGGTGGGAGTGGAGGAACGCTTTTAGCTCTTCTATAGTTAGATCATCCTTATTCATCAACATGTCTTTAAAAGTTCCTGGCTTGATGACTTTGAGGACGGCTCTTACAACCTCTGCATCACTGAACTGTTCCTTTAAACCGTCTTCCATCTGCCGACAGACACTGTTATAGCTTAGATCTGACCCCTGGTCCCCAATCTGACCCCCCTGGATCTTCAGTTCCCTGCGATGAAGGTAAGACAACTCTTTTAAGGAGAACAACTTGTCATGTGTTAATGGTGTCGTGTGTTCACTTAAACCTCTGCTGCCTGCTACTTTACTACTCTGTGTGGTGTATCCTATCTTTACAGATGACTGAGGTACAGACTGTGGAGTGGGTGTGTGTGTGCACTGCATACTTTTCTTACTCAGCTCCTCATAACTAGGAAGTATTTTCTGCAGCTCTGTGTCATGTGTGTCACTAGCCGTAGATAGTGTCATGTGAGTTGAATTAGTAATCCCAATATCGGTAGTATCACTATCATCAGTTGGGTTAACATTACCATGACTTGCATCCCCGCTGCCAGATACATCAATTGCTACAGCAACTTGTGAAGCACGACCCTGAATGACTATGTCAATTAATTCCCTTAAGTTTAATAAGTGTGCCATCCCAGAATCCTCTAACTCCAGTAAAGGCTCACCGGACATGAAACTGCAAATGTACTCAAAACAACCCTCCTCATCAGTCAACTTGACGCGAGACTCGTCAATTCCTGGCACTGGACCCACTGACTTGGCAATCTGGAACAGTTCATCTACAGAGAGAGTGAGAAGAGTCTTTTTGATGGCCCACACCAACCTTTTCCTCTCACCATCCGCCATACTGCTTCCCAATTCCTCGCACTTGGTCACGAGAGCCCAGGATCACAATTCACACTCTGTTCTTGATGGGTGTTGATTTTAGCACAGCACAGTCATTAGTCTTCATTCATTACAGGTAACCTCTTCATCCATAGACGGCATCGATGGTATCTGGAGATCTTTTTCCGCTGGCTGCAGCTCGCTGGTTACATCAGGTCACTTTTGGTCCAAGGTTGCAGTATCACTGGATCAGCTTCCGGCCACACGGTGGGAGTGATCCCGGACGAGCCCCCAATAAACTGTTACAGGTACCGGCTGGCACCACATAAACAGCTTATATGCTCTCTCTGAAAACAGGAGAAATAAATGAGACCAGGCAAACTCTGCGTCCGTTTTTCGTCTCGCTCAGCAGAAAGAGGGAGAGGATTTATTAGACATTCACATTTTAAATCCTCCTCTGTTACAAACACACAATGTTCACTATCAAATAAACACTTCAAAATGAAATACAATTTGTCTTTTTTTTCATCTTTCAGCAAATACTGAGTTTTAAGTTTTGGGTGATTAAATAAATCAAACTGACAATAACCACGGTTACCCTTTAAGTTGTATCCTTTTAACTCAAAATAAAACACAGATTATGTCATCACTTACATATAAAACATAGTTTGTTACCATTTACATATGGTTCCTAAATGCATTTTCCTCTTCCAGCAAAAGTATTTTTTTTTACTCTTCCCAAAATGCATGAGCTGACAGACTTTTAACTTATTTTTAACCACTTTTAAAATATAAATCACATTTGTTTTAACATCAGCTTTTAACCCTGACAAACTCAGTTTTTAACATTAACCTTTCACATTTTACACAATATCATACATTTCAAGAGTATTAAAACTTTACAAAAATGTTCAAGGAGCTAAAAATAAAACTCTTCAGACGTGACTTTGGTATTAACAGGTGACATTAACAGGCGCGAAAATGTGGCTACTGCCATATATACAATTATGTCCACATACTCATTACATAGCCTTATTAGCGAACATTAAAACATTCAGTGACATGTCAACATATTACACTTCAGGTAATTAGATTAATTTAATTTTCCACCAACCTGAAAACAGGAGAAATAAATGAGACCAGGCAAACTCTGCGTCCGTTTTTCGTCTCGCTCAGCAGAAAGAGGAAAATCGCAAAGCGGACAAAACTGACGTAAAGCCCCGTGGAGCACAATAAATGCCACACTACCCCCTGCTGGCGAACTCCACAATTACTCCTCTATATAACGTCCTAGTCAAAGGATGGTGGAACCAGGTAAATTACCTCTGAACAAATATTCGAAAACATTCATTTTCAAATTTCAGAAACTACCACAAATGTGATAACACTTTTAGTGGGCATCACACTTACACTCAAGCAAAATTAAACTTGTAAAGAAAGTTAAAAATTGACTTTTTCAAACTAAAAAATGTTATGGTAGGAATTTATGTTAGCCTGGCAAGTCAACTAGTGACCACAGTACCAGGGGAATGGTACCACATGGACAACTTGATGCAGCTTTAGAGAGGGAGTGAAGCCTGAGACATGACAGAATAGTGGCGAACGGGCCACATGTTTGGTCTCGCACTTAAACTTCAGCTGGAGCTGAGTGGGTGCATTGTGGGGAATTCTGCAATGTTGCATTCAATTCATGTGAGGTTTGCATAAACTTTTCACACATCTAGCAGCAAATGTGCAACGACGTAAGTAGATAACACAAATATAATTTAGCTTTGGCAGTATTTTGGATTATATAACATATAAGAAGGAAAAACTGTATGGAAAAGTTGCACTAGTTGTAAGTACGTTTGTGTCACCTGCTCTTTCCCCTTCCTCTGACATTTCTGCACAGGTGATGGTGCCGCGGTGCCTATAAGTAAGGATTAGCATGTGGCTCTGGACTCATTACCAGTGGGTTGTGGGTTCAAATCCTAATGAATATTCATGCCAGATGATAATGATGATCCCAGGGCTCTGTAGGCCCCTCCCTCCACCCCCTCCCTCCTTCAGAAGGTTGATAAAACACTTGCCAAGCTGGCATCCCCTAAGAAATTATTAATTATCTGGTTAATGTGCATCAGGCTGTGTGTCGGTTGATTAATCACCAGTGAGGGGTCTATGTGCTGGATGGGGGGGCTTTATTTTCCTTTCTGTGTTACTTTACCTTCCACATTCCTCCCTCCTTTCCTGCCTCCCCCAGCTACTCGCACAGACGCTTTTGTCTCCTCCACTTCGTATATATATATATATATATATATATATATATATATATATATATATATATATATATATATATATATATATATTAGTGCTGTCAAAATTAGCGCGTTAACGCATTCGATTAATTTGAAATATTTAACGCGTTAAAAAAAAATAACGCAATTAACGCGGTTGCAGTTTTTTTATTTCCAGTTGTGGCCTATGTGTGTTCAACGTGCAAAGAAATATGGATAAGACCAAGGAAGGACTTTTAGACGGAAAGTTTCAGTATAAAACTCTGCCGGATTACTCTTCAGTCTGCCACAAGAAACATTACTCTTCATTCAGTCTGCCACAAGAAACAGCAACATTAAAATCATGAACTCAAATGTCATTGTTTAAAAAACAAAAAAAAACAATGACTGTAACAGTGCGTAAATCAGACCTTTCTGTAACGCTAACGTTAATAAGCTTAAACGAAAATGACGAAATAATAGTGTAGCGGAGTATTTTTTGTACACAGTGCCGCGAACTGTCAATCACTCCTGTGCGCGTGCATCACTGTCCTCCTCGCAGCTGCAGCAACTTGCGCTCTCTCTCTTCATCAAGCTTTAAAACAAAAAGGGAACAAAAAGATCATATTGTCTTTGTGCATAGGCTATAGATTAATTAGATAAATGAATATCTAAATTTGTGCCTTGCCGTCTACTGTATTTGTTTAGAACTTAGAAAAAAGATGCTGCAGCCAATGAGCAGCCAGCGGGGGCTGCAGGACGACTCAACCTCCGCAGACAGTTTTTAATGTTTATCAGACAATAAATACTCAAGATTTTGCTTTAGTATAACTCACAACAAGTTTCACACACCTTCTCCGGCCACGTTGAGTTGTTGACACTTAACAGTGGGAAAAGCGACACATGCGCTATTCACTTGTATAACTTAAGGGTGAATGGGTAATGTAGTTTCTGCTCTGGGTGGGATGAATTAGGAAGCTTGCATTGTGAAGGGCGCTCTGAAAATCGGAAGTGCAGGTAAAAGATTATAACCTCTATTAAAACAGATGTCCACAAATGAGCGTACCGGTACGCTACAAGCACGTTCTGGGCGCATGGAGAGGTGGCAGTACGCTCAAGAGCTATATTTGGAAGTGGCGGTACCGGTGCATACTGGCCCACTTAAAGCACTGGCAATGACTATACTTTGGAATTTTTTTGCAGTCCACTTAGAATTTAACATGGAAATCATTTTTGTTTTTTATTGGCATTGATTGTTTTGAAATTCAAATGGTACTTACATGCCTGTGTTTTAATTTCTGTAATAAATATGGCTTTCAAGCCAACAGTTAATTTGGAGGATATTGATGGTTTATTGCAGGTATGTTGTTTACATGAGAAAATCTGTGTTACAAGTTAAACAAAAATTCCAATAAACAATCATATTTTGAATTTAAATAGTTTCTTTGTCTTGAGTTTACATTAATTATTTACATTTTGCATTTACATATCCAAAAAGTTTCAGTCTTTTAATTGCGATTAATCGCGATTAATCGCGATTAATTGTAAAAAATTGTGCGATTAATTAGTTAATTTTTTTTAATCGATTAACAGCACTAATATATATATATATATATATATATATATATATATATATATATATATATATATATATATATATATATATATATATATATATATATATATATATATATATATATATATATATATATATATTCAGTTTATTATTTAGAGGATTGAACCCATAATGCTGATGCCGCTAGCACTGTGCTCTATTGTATATGACAGTTAATATACTTTTTCCACCTATAATATTTTGTTGTTTACATACAGTTCAAAAGTTTAGTGTCAGTAAGATTTTTTTTTTTTTTTTGGTAAAAATTTTGAATAGGGAACACATATTCAATATTAAATAAGAGTTTTCCCTCAATAAACTCCTGATATTCTGTTTATTAGTAATATATGCCTAATAAGTACTAATAAACAGTCAATATGGTAGTAATATGCATGCTAATATAAGCAACTAGTTAACAGTGACAATGGGACCTTGAAATAAAGTGTTACCATTTATTTATTTTTTACTTTTATTCAGCAAGGAAGCATTGAACTGATCAAGCAAATTTAACATATTAGAACGATTTCTGAACAATGATGTGACACTGAAGTCTGGAGCAATGGCTGCTTAAAAGTTAGCGTTGCCTTCACAGGAATAAATGACATGAAACAATTTATCTAAAAAAATAGTCAAAAAATATATATACAAATATAGTATGTATTGTACATATTGTACATAATCTCTTAATTTTCGTGTCTGTTGTGACCCGACAGTCTCATTTCTTTTGGCGAAACCAGTTGCTGCTGCTTGCAGTAGGAGTTTGAGTAGGAAGCGTTTGTGTATGTTTGTGTGGGAAGCCATTGATGTCTCACTGTATCTTCCGCAGAGAGTGTCTCCTCAGCCCCAGTTGAGATTAAACATTTAATAGCGTATTATAGCATTTAGCTGTGGTTGTGGCCCCAATAGGCTTATGCCTTTTTTCCTAAGGTCGCTGCTCCGTTTCTGCAGTTTGTGAAATCGGGAAGGAATAGGAGAATTGCATTGTAAATAAAATCCCACAGGGCAGCATGTGATCTCTCTTTCAGGCCGAGCTAGTTAAATGGTGTTGCTAGTTGGACTGAGAATTGGGTTGCCCTGTTTGTGCTGAGAAAATCCCAACAAATATCGTATTCCCTTTGCTGACATCGGCTTGATGGTGCCAAACAATATTCGTTGCTCAAAGTTCAGCATTTGCATTCAAATTATTTTATCCCCTATTCCTTACAGGGCTTCCTGAGCACAATACGATAAGTAAAGCCAAGTTTACTTTGCTTAATCTCTGCTATTCCCAAAAGTGCAGCAGATATGGGAGGAAGGGAGAGAGAGAGAGAGAGAGAGAGAGAGAGAGAGAGAGAGAGAGAGAGAGAGAGAGAGAGATGCCACAAACAAATCACACAAAGGAAATTTGTTTATTTACTGTTAAAAGTCCACCACGGTTTTTCGCTGATCATTAATTAGATTCAAATTGCATGTGGTCCTGTAATGGCACACATGTCACAGGACCATCCCGTAAATAGAAAAAAAAATAGGCAAGCAAGACTTAAGTTCTACTGTTCATTAATATCATTCTCACTATATAATTTATTTGAGAATTGAGTATTACATCATTAAACTGAAGACTTAATAAACTGAATAACTGAACAATCATGCATTTTTGTCAGTACTGGGATGTCTAGGAGATTAGCTGGCTGGACTCCTGAACTGTTGATTCAACCCTTTTAATCTTTAAGGGAGCATTTTCACGCTGTAAAAGGCAGTGGCGTAGATAAGGGAGGGGCATGGAGGCACTGCCCCGTCAAAAAACGATGTGCCTCCACCTTCTAAGTGTCCATCATATATTTCAACTTGCATTTGAATTACAACCAGGATTGATGATAGCGAGCAAGCCTTGATCGCAGAGACGATTTACACTAACTCTGGCCACCAACATGTGAATTAGCTATTAAAAATTACAAAAGACACCTGATTCTTGTTGGTTTCAGTGGCACAGATGGTAAAATCTCTGTCATTTTATTTTTGATGCGATCGACCCGGATTCGAATCTGCCTAATGGCAAACTTTTCTCCCTTATCAAATTACATCAGAAATGCATTTATTTTTTATGAAAATGAAGGAAATAATCAAAAGGTTGAAAATAAAGTATCAGGTAGGGTTAGGATAAGTGTAAGAAGGCCTTGTTGTCCCAATAAGGTAACGGCCATTTAATATTTTGAATTAAAATGAAAATTTACACTCAATAAGTTATTATTGCATACTGTTTTATAGCGTACTACAATATTAAGGTGCAGATATTGCCTCTATTTGCAATAAGTAAATTTGCCTTTTTTCCCTATGACATGCAATTGATATTGCAAGCGAGAAAGCGAACCAAATCATACTATGTCTATCTCTGTAATTAAACTTAAAAAAAAATAATTGTAAAAAAATCAATGCGACATTAACTAATAGCCTATCCAAAGTGCTAGATATGGAAGCAGCGGCCCTGGCACCTCTGATCATCTCTGATCAGTCTCGCGGCTGCATCACCCTGTGCAAGTGCAGAACAATACAGGAGTAGTGAGAATCCACAAATATTGTTTGGTTGGATATAAACACGTCAAAATGGGCCGTATTCATAAAAATACATTTGGTGTAGTAGGCCTGCAAAATTCGCACCACCGCAACCTCAAACATCATTCACCAGATGAAAAATGGTTTATTATGGATAATTCGACTTAAATATCTAAAGATTATTAAGATATTTTGTATATGCAGCTTGTGTTTTATAATTGTATTTAGATCCCCATTAATAATTAACCTTGTTTATAATCATTAATATCATATTATAATAATATTTTTTTCTTTCTTTCTTTTTTTGTTTTGTTATTTTTTTAACGAACATGTTGATTGATAACTAGGAGAAAGTAAACCAGTTGCCTACACTTGTGTGATTGACGTGAATAAAATCATCCATCATCATTATGTTTGAGAGGTTGTTTTCTCTGTAATTATTGTTATTAAGCATAATATGGCAATATAAAACTGATAATGCATCACAATTTTTCATTTTTCAGCAGCTGTTCAACATTTGTATCCTTGTTGAATTTGTTATAATTTTGTATATTACTGTTAGCCTATAGCAATTTAGAATTGTAGTAATTTACATATAATATTATATTTGCGTATTGTTATAAAAAGTGTATATTTAAGAAATTCTCACTTTTAGTGGCTTATTAGTATTCTTACTAATATATTGTCTGTTTATTAGTTATTATAAAGCAACTTAACAACTTACTTACAATTAATAAGCATCATATTAGGAGCTTATTGAAAGTCGTAGTTAATGGTTTGTAAACAGTGTTTGGAATAACGACGTTTAAAAAAGAACGGCGTTAGGTAACAACGTTATTTTTTCAGTAACGGGGGAATCTAACTAATTGCTTTTGCCGTCGTTACAACGCTGTTACCATTACTGAAAGTTAAATGCGGTGCGTTACTATGCATTGATTTGATAAACTATGGAATCCTAACGCACCTCTGGCTCACACAGCTAGTGTGGAGGTGGGTTAAAAACAAGATAAGCAATTATGATTGGCTAAGGCAGAGTCATGTGTTTCATGGTAGCCAATCAGAGCCAGTGTTTTTACACACATGCCGGCACACGCGCCAGCGGCGCCAAACACACACACCCAACAGCTACACAGAGTTCCGCAGCAGCAGCAGAAATGGCGAGTCAGGAGCAATCCGATGAAAAGTTGGCATTTTCAAGGTGGAGATATAAGCGCTACTTCAAATTCATTGTGGTCAAAGGCAAGAACGTGCATGTAATGTGTACATGTAATGTGTGACACACGCATCTACAAAGCTAGTGGCCCAAAACACTTTTCTTACAAAGATAATACTTGAAGTGCAGGATAAAACTCTTGCTGTCTTTTGAGGTGCAATAACTATCGAAAGTTATGTACGAACACCTGTCTGTTCTACTCATTTCAACTGACTTGTGAAAACTGCAACAAAAAAATATATATATATATTTTTTTTTTTTACAGTAACGCAAATAGTTACTTTCCCTGGTAACGAGTTACTTTTATTATAGAGTAATTCAGTTACTAATTCAGTTACTTTTTCGGAACAAGTAGTGAGTAACTATATCTAATTACTTTTTTAAAGTAACGTTCCCAACAGTATTTTGTAAATGACCTTAAAATATTATGTGACCAAATGTACAACATAAGATTGGTCCCTTTGTATTAACTTTGGCCCCTCTTGTGCCCTCCAGTTAAAAAAAAATCCTAGAATTACCCCTGGTGAGAGGTCAATGAATCAACATACAGTAAGATCATGCCCTTTCACCAAGCATTACCTAATTAATTTGTATGTTGAGCTGCATCATTATTGTATATCTAAAATAACCTATAACTGGCAATTCAGGACTAGCATGTTGTTGAGACAGAGTTTACTAATTTAATTAATTTTTTTTCATTCTGGACACAGACTCCTCTAAGACCAAGTTGCTAATGAGTGCAGGGAACAGAGGTTAAGAGGGAATAAAAATAAATGGCTGTATAGGAGTTTGCTCAGTGATTTTTCCCATTGATTAGTCGCATAGCTAATGCACGCTCATTCCTCAGCTCAGCACTAATTAGCATGCTGAACTCATCTTCATACCAGTTGACCAGCAGCTTCTCCGCAGGCTTCCCACTGCCACTTTGACTCTGATTACCATCAGCCTTGCTTAGCCCAGCTCTTGCTTGACTAGATGCTTTTGTTCTTTTTTGCGTTAATTCACTTAACTTTTTGGCTAATCGAAGATTTCAGTGTTAATAATATGGATAAAAAAAATAAATAAATAAAAGGACATTCGATGGTTTCATTGCAGTTTTCATAAACCTTCATTTTTCACTGGGTCCAACTCTAAACAGGAAGACCTACTTATAAAAACGAAGCAAACTATGCTTGGTCACTTTACATTTAGAGCTAGGAATGTCTAAAACGCATTTACAGAAATTACTGAAAGAAAATATCAGAAAACGTGCATACTGTATCTGCTACACTGCCGTTCAAAAGTTTGGGGTCAGAAAGTCATTATTATTAAATTGATATATTTATTCAGTAAATATGATGGTAAATGCAGTATTTATTTTATGTTACAAAATATAAAGGATCTTGTGGTATTGAAAACTGTAGTGGATGAAACTTAAAATCCATCTTTGCCATCAAAGGAATAAATTACATTTTCAGTTGAAATAAATTGAAATAATAATTCAAATTATTACTTTTTTTTTTTTTTTTTTTTTTTGATACTGTAAGTACTGCCTTGGTGAGCATAAACTCTTCATTTGAAAAAATACCAAAAAAAAAAAAAAAAAAGTTTTGAAAAATATTGTATGTAATTTTTCATATGGTGTACATAAAATGTTGTGGCGTATGTCTGTTCAAAAGTATCAAGCACTCATTTGAGACATAGCTCACCATGTCTTTCTGTACTAATGAAACAATGCCTGCTTCCTTTAGTATTCACTGCCATTGATTCAAGCCACTCGACATATGTAATACACCACTATAGTATTGTATCACACTTACATAGAGTGACATGATGTAGTTAGCCGTTACGCTATAGTGATTAATGGCGATAGCAACCTGAAGGCCCTATAGTGCTGCTTGATGGCTTTATTTGACTCTCTTCATGCCTGTTCTCAGTGCCTGGCCAAAAAAAAAAAAAATCCCTGACGTGATGCTATGGGAAGCGTATGAGAAAGTGCATGGCAGTATCGTAGCGGCACTTAGAGGGGGATTAGATTCTCGTCAATGTGCCTCTGAGGCTGTGCTAAAGTTACCCCTCGCAGGCCCTGGCCATTGACTGCTACTCTAATGGCCTAGTCTGTTTCCTCCTGATGGGCATCGACTATAGGCCTGATCAATATGGGTTTCCATCCAGAATCCAAGCGGGATGCTCAAAAACCAATAAGCAGGCCGAACAGCATGAGTGAACCCCGGAAGTAAATTAATTAGTTATCAAATGGTGGTTGCGCTCATGGTGCTTTTACAGGAGTGTAATGGTCACAGTGGTGTAATCTTAAAATTTGGTAAAACACAATACAAAAAAAAAAAAGCATAATTCAAAATATGGGTAAAATACCAGTGAAAAATCAGTACAGAAAATGAACACGATGCACATTGTCATATTATTGCCATACTGAGTGTATGACAACACAGTTGAGCAAATTTCAGCAAAACACTTACAGTAGGGCATCTCTAAAGCAAAGGGAATGGCACAATGGCTGACGTCATGGTGGAACTGGTAAGAGTGTGTATATTCAGTCCCACAATTGCATTTTTTATTCCCACCGGGTGTCTATTCTTTGCCACATTACCTCACCATCTTAGCTTAGCTCAAGTATCTCCCCACATTGGAATCCAGTTTCCAGCCCCATTCACGGCAGCCAGGGATCAGATCTCAACCCCACTCAATTTTTACCCTGGAGAATGTGCATTCTTTCAGTCAAACCTATTGATCGACTCTATTCCTGGACCTCCATCGAGCCAGCCCAAGCCCCAGTTTGGTTCCTCTGCGAATGTTAACTCTGATGGCTCAGGATCGTCCTGTGGCATCTTAGCAAATGAGGGTCTCTCATTGTCCCCCCTCTTTACAGTGACACAATTTTTTTTTTTTTTTTAACTTAGAACTCCCTGATGATTCTAAAGGCTGTCTGTTAAGAACACTTTTTATTTTGCAGAAGCCACTGGTTCAATATTATGGCATCCCTGGTGACATGAGTAGAAGAGCTAAAAGTAAAGGGAGGAGAAGCCAACAGTGAGGTTTGGGTTCTTCACTGAGAGCTCTGGTAGCCTGACCCTCACCATCCAACCGGAACAGGAGGAAGCATGATCAGGGGACTTGTTGCAATCGCGCAACCCTCTTCCATACCACACGCACGAACACACTCCTTCTGTCATGCCCAACTTCTTTCTTCTTCCTTTCCTTTTTCTGTATGGAAATACGTGCCTGCCATTATTGGTGTATTTCTTTAGACGTGTCAGGAATTTGAGGCTCGGGGCTATAAGAGTGGCAGAGCTTCAATTGGCAGCAGTCAGGTTAATAAATTCTGAATAGAGATGCATAAATCAGTGAGAAGGGCCCGTTTTATTTTACCCTCCCAGCTTTTGCTTTTCTTCCACCTTTCTAAAAAGTGGCCTTCAGAGGATTGTTGTCTATCAGTCCAGAAAATGGAGAGGAGAATGCCTTCAGTACCCAGGGCTGGTTAGCAGATTGTCATTTTTAGGTTTGATGTTCCTCTTTCTAATTGTCTTTCATGTGAACAATGGCAGCAGCTCTCTGGTGAGCCGCGGCGAGCTGGATATAAGGAGGGCGGCCCGTGCATAGCAATGTCCTTTTTTTATCATTAGCTTGTGAAATTAGCAAGCTGGAAGTCGTAACAAGGATTTTCAGCAGTTCTATTTATGTTAATTGTAATGCAGGGTTTGAATTTGTTTGTGGACCCGCCAGTAATAGCAGTGGCACAGTCCGCATTAATAGACTTTTACTCGTTCTCCTGCACTTCCAGTCTGAGTCCTAATAAGGTGTCTGTCGTAGAGGCGGAATTTGTTTAAAATGCGCGGTAATTGATGAATTGCAGTGAGTGCGAGTTCGGCCCTGCTTGATTAATGTATGAGTGTGTGTCCGTGTGTGTGTGTGCTGCTGAGCTGATTTTAAAAAGGCCTCTTAACTGGGTCTAGGGATAGTGGCAAATGCTTCACTATAAACTACTTCATAGCAGCTGTTAAAAGACCTGACAGCTGGTGATGTCTCACGGGGTTTTGTGCTTTTTTCTCGTCCTGATCAGACGAGGAAAAGGTGAGAAAGAAAAAGAAAAGTAGGCGATATAGTTCTTGTCAATAATTGCAGCACTTAAAAATCTTATAGAGGGATTTTTTTTTCTCTCTCATAGTGACTATCCCCTGAGATGCAGTTTCAAAGGTTCATTTAGTTTCACTTTTATGCCTTAGGGCTGGGGCAGGGAAAAATAGTTTATTTTCACCAAAGTGATTTATCTTAGTTTAGTCATTTTGAAGTTACCATAGTCGCAAATAATGGACACTTAAAGTTCATCTAGGTGGTTGGCCAGGTTAAAGCTTACCTCAGCAATTTATGGCCAGTGGTGCTTTAGTAGATTTTAAATCCCATAGGACTGTTCAGATATATTTGCAGGCACTTTATTGTAGAAATACTCTCCACAGCTTTTTTGTATTTCGTTTTATTGGTGGTGCGTACAGTATGACATCATGGGTCTGTGTGCTATAAAGATGGCCACACCTTCTCTCTCACTTAGGGAAGAATTTAAGAGTTTGATTTCTTCCTTCATAATAATCTAGAGAATGTATGTGTTGATTTTGTCAGAAGTGCCTTCATTTAAGAAATCTAATTGGTGGTTGACATGAGATAATTTTGAGACAAGTTCCTGGAGTCAGAATGATGTTGCATAGTTGTCTTATGATGTGCCGTTGTAACCAAAACTATTTTTAAACTGCATCTATTATTATTATTATTAAATAATTTGTCATTGTTAGACCATTAAAAATGTATTAATTGATGTATTAAATGATGATTCATCATTTATTATTATTATTATTATTATTATTATTATTATTATTATTATTATTATTATTATTATTATTATTATTATTGCAGCTTTCGGGATTTCATATTAACTGAGACTACATAAATGTTCCTGTAGGTGAAAATGATGAAGCATATAGTTGTAATTGTTTTGGCCCTGTGAAAATTGACATGTATTCTGACGTGACATGCTCAAACCAAACTATTTTTAACAGCATTATTTATTTATTTGGTATTCAGCTTTTAGCATAGAAAACATGTACTATCAATAATTTGTCACACCATATGACTGAAAATAAGGGTTAAAAAAAAGAATTATAAAAATTATAATCAGTTGCTCTGCTTTGAAAGTGATGTAACATTTTGTAAATCACTTTCTGGCTTGGATATAGGAATGCAAAGAACATGGTACAGCACTGAAGCTGGAATATAATGTTCTGTTCAGTCAGTTTAACACTGTATGCTTTTTTTAACGTCCTCAGCTTTCACTCCATCCTTTTCTGCAGCTCATCATCTCCACCGTCAGCCTAATTCAAAGTATCAGATCCAGTATCAGATACGGTCCTAACAAACGCTGTGCTCAAGGCAAAAGGACCTCAATTATAAAACAGCTCCACCGGTCATGGGTTAGCCTGCACGAATCTGACGTCCTACCTAGACACACATGTACACACACACTCTCTCTCACAGTAAGAGTGGCCCGAGGCTTTCGATTCTAATTGCCACTCCACAACAATGTGGCAAAGAAACGCCTTTGTTATCGGCCCTTTGTGTGTAAGAGATCTGCCAATAATTAAAGCTAAAAGCCCCGGAAATTCTCTCTGATAAGGCATAAATATTAGTTCCTTCCTAATGCTTTATTGAAGATAATATATCAGCTCTTTAAAAAAAACACTTCCCGTATTAGCAGACTCAATGCTTGCGGCCAGAATGTGTGGTCTTTCCTTTCAGTCACTTCTTAATCAGTATATTAATGTAGATACACGTAGATAGAGCCAGGAGTTTTCTGCCCTTTGTAATATTCAAACAAGCTTTTCTGTGGCGTGTGTGTATTTGTGTGAACTGTCACACCCCTGATAACACACTTTTGATGGAGTCAGGTGTCTGACCTTTATCAGTCCTGCAGATTAGAGTGAGATTAAGGGAATAGAGGAATAATGCACAATTTTGGCTTGTCTGAATATGGGGAACAGCTATCCAGTGCTGTTCTTTGGCTGCACAAATTGACTACAACTGAGTGGCAATTTCATTGTTTAGATAAGCTTTATTGACTTTTTGTAAGAATGTCAAATTGACAATTTTATAATTATGCTCTGTTTGAGAGCTATTGTAGCAGATGAATAAAACCTAAGGGCACCAGTTCAGCATTCACTGTAAAAGACTGAACAAGCAATCGTATTATTGATAAGTTGGTACAATTTTATTTTATTTTCATGCAGATGTGTAATACTTTTTGGTGAATGTGCATTATGAAACACATATTATGCAACATTTTGGGCTTTTTGTATGCATCATCAGCTGGCCCATCTTATTATTCAAAGTGAACATAAAATAGTGGGTGAGTACACAACCTGGTTAAAAGAAATATCACTGCTCACCAATCTGACAAGAAAACATAATGAAAATTAGAAGATGATGTATGTAATTTTTTTAATGTCCTTTCACCCAACCCAGACAATTAGATTAGAATCAAATTGATTTTCTCAAAGAATAAGCATTTTCACTTTGTCAAAAAAAGTTGTTTTATTTTAATTTTTTATAATTTTCATTCTTTTTTTAATTGGTGATGCCAGCGACCAATAATTTCCACATTTAAGATTCATTAAAATAATATTCTGGGTTCAGTACAAGTAAAGCTCAACCTACAGCATTATTGTTTGCATACAAAATAATTTTGTGGAAAAAAAAAAAAAAAGAAAGGAGACATAGAGACATCTGAAATCTGAAAGGTGAAACATACAATTTTATGAAAGCATTTATATTAATTTATTTGTTAATACTTGATATGTAAATCTGTTTAAATGACAATTTGTACAGTCATTTTAGGGTTTATAGCTTGCCTTTGTCATGACAACAAAGTAAATTTTTATATATCTTTATATAAAAGTTGGTAAAGTTTTTTTTTTAGTCAATTGGCCCCATTCACTTCCATTGGAAGTGCCTCACTGTAATGTAATATTTTTACTTTTGAATAATCCAACTTTCTGGTATGTGATAAAAACCTCCAGGTTTTCCACAAGACAAAGTCAAAACCACACACAATCAGCTCTCCATTAAAACCTCAATTTAAGACCCCTCCTATGGTAATTTCACTACCCAATTACAGTAATGTGGCATGGAGGAACGGGTTAGATGTTTCCACCCTAAGGCAGAGCTTGGCATTCATAATCCTTTAGAAGCACTTAAGAAATTGATGTTAGAACCTCTGCATCTGTTAGGTAACCTGCGGCCGCCCTGATTGCATATTCTCCTCCCTTTAATTGGATCATCAGAGTGTGATCGGAGTTTTGGAGCTCAGATTATGTAAACCTGACTTTGAGTCTGCTAACCTGAGTGGGGCTTTGCACTTGCTACCTGTGCTGACCTCAATGTGCCTAAGTGCTTCTTCTCATCAGGGTCTTTGGCCACTGTATCAAAGCAATACCAAGTGCTTTATTAATTTCTTATGTATATTTATATGTGGTGTCCCCATGTTGTCTATGTGAGTGACTGTTCCCTCTTAGAGAGTCAAAATGTATAATTTTGAGAGGTGAAATCTTTTGTGAGGAGAGGAGGAGCAGGAGGCTGTTGTTTTTGCTTAGGCTCACTAGGATGTTTTTGCAAGTACATTGCTGACTGAATAATAGATTTTTTACATTAAAATATGCAGAGTTTGTCATAGCTGTGGCATAATGGTTTGTGCACACGCTCAAGATATGTTGAATGCTGAAAACATAAATTTTAGTTTTAAGTTGTTTAGTAAAAAAAAAGAGCTGGATGACGTAATGAAATATAATATAGAGGTCTTGAGTTTTTTTTAATTAATTAATGTTTTAAGTTACCTCACATCTTTAGCCCTTCTGAATATGTTACAGGAAGAAAAATAAGTTACAAATGCACACATATAGAGACATGTATAATTAGCATAATAATAATGATAACATAGAGCAGGTGATTTGAAGTTAGGCAGTAAAAGTCTTTAAATTTGCAATCGGATTTACTTTAAAGGGGAATTTTATTGATGCAACATTTATTTAAAAAAAACAATCACTGCACACAATCTAATGTATTCTAAAATGCATTTTGGAAGAGGTAGTATCTCTAAATTTATTCCACTTACAGGATTGCAGTCAATGAATGAATGAATAGTTTAAACTGCCTCACATTATTAAGTCAGACAGGTCATAAATCCTCAGATGGATAAGGAAATGCACAATGATTGGTTAGTTTATTCTAACTGACCAGGCTCAGCCCTTGCGTTTGCCACTGTGGTCATCACCTTTAATTGGACGGGATATTGGCATGTGGATTTGAGTTAGAGGTAGTTCACGATCCCTTGCACCTTTTAAGAGCATCAGCAAGTGTGAAAAGAAATGATTACTGTAAATGGCCTCATTGTGCCTCCACGCTGGCTTAGTTGTGCTTGACTGAGCCGAGAGCAGAGAAAGAGGTGAGAGCAGAAGAAAGGAGGGGGAGGGGAAGGAGATGGAGGGATCCTGTCACTGAAGAGGAGAGAGAGGATGATCGCAATACAGAACCTCACTGTCTGCATCTGGTTTACACAGGAGTTTTTGCAAAGACCAGTGGTGTGCAAAATTCTAAATTTAAAATGAGTGTGATTATTATCATTAATTTTGTGAGTGCTAATTTGAATTGAATTGACCACGACATGAAGGATACTGCATTGGATTTTCAATTGAAATAAAAGGATGTGGAATATTCTGAATTGCAGTTCAAAGAAATTCAGCTCTCACACAACTTATTTTGACTATTATATATATAATAATTGTTAAACACACACACATACACAGTTGTGAAGTCGTATACATTCATAATATTACAATCACTTGATATTGTTTTCCTTTACTTATGAACATTGTTACAGCTCCTTCTCAAATTTAATGCTATTTCTCCTTTTAAACAAACATGGAGAGGTTCATTGTACTGGATGAGTGCTGCCCACTAGCCAATGAAACCAGCAATGAAACAGCTGAACTCACAGAGAGCAGTCTGCGATTGCTTCTGTCATTATCAGCGTGCGTACAATATTTGTGCTCTGATAAATGAGCCAATTCAATCAGAGCACCAAGTTTGCAATGTGTGGGTATTTGTGAGAGTATGCGTGTGTGTGTGTGTGTGTGTGTGTGCGTGCGTGTTTATGGGGACTTTAAGCAAAAAAAAAAAAAAAAACGAGAGAGAGAGAGAGAAAGCATACTTACCTCCCTTTATTAAATATCACTATTTTCTCAAGAAATGTTAGAAACATAAATTCAGTTCTTAGTTCAATTTAGAATATCAGAACAAGCCTCTCTAACTTTTTTTTCTCCAAAAGTGTGCTTATATTGTTTGTCAAGGTTTCTTGCTCCAAAAAATGCCTATTTGTCATAACTACAATCTTTTCCCCCCAAAATAATCTTTCTACATTGAAGGGTATTTAAATTTTTAAGGGTTTAGGCAATTGATGTTGTCATGACATAATTTCCTGTTGTCCAGATTTAGTCAAGTAACAGTTATGGCCCTGTTAATTGGCTCCAAATCTTCTATGGATCACACAAGCAAATATAGCAGATGTCACATCATGTACATGGGAAAATATGGCCAGTAATATGTTAATTTCCACATGATTGTGATGCCATAATTCATTTATTTGCAAAAGAACAATTGAAAATGTATACAAATACATTGTATGGATATTTGCTTTTCAGTTTAAAATATTATTTATTAATTAAAAAACAATTACATTTAGTAAAATCTTTCCATCGCTGGGGGCCCAGATCCCTCCCCCCACAAGCTACACACATGGATGAATGGTGGTTGCTACTAGCCCAAGTCAAAAGAGTCCTTTTTTTTACAATAATGTCCTCAGCACAATTTTGGAAATAAACAAATGACCCATTTTCACAATGCATCATGATCATAAGGTAAACATGTAAACAATCATAATCAAATAAAATAATTTAGCAGGTATATACTTAATAGACACCCCTAATTAACTTTACTTAATTCACTTCCTATTGACTTTATTAGATAATATCTGCTGACAACTAGCTCATTATTTCCCTTCTGTGACGTTCAAGAGTGCATCTGTTTTCCTTTGTTTGAAATTTGAGACTGAAGTTTACCTGGAGACTGACTGCTTTACTTGGCCACACCTTGATTTCTCTCAACAGTTATTGACATTACAGTGTGTCTTTGAAGAATATCATTGCTTGCATCAACAAATGAAACTATGCCCACTCCCTCTTTATTCTTTTTTTCTTTATTTTATGGAATTGACACCATTAATCAAGGTAGATCTCATTAGGGTGTAGTTGGGCAACTGGAGAGACCTTGAGGAGTCCTGTGCCCTCTCTCGCTCTCCTCAATGCCCTCTCACCCTTTTTTCCTCTACATTTTCCTCCACTCTCCATTTTTGTCAACCTTTTGTGCTTGCTTTTGTCTCTTCAGTTTCATTGCACTGACAAAGACATAAAGACAAAAAGAACCTCCTGTAGTTGACTTCTTGACCGAAGAGCTGAATACTTCTCAAAGTCCCACAGGGAAGACAAATCCTTTGTTACAGGAAATATTTGAGGGGGAAAAGTGCTTTAATAGATTAAACCCCTTTAATGCAGCTAAAAAGTGGCCCCCCCCCCCCCCCCCATTCCTCCAATCACTCACTCAACTTCCTCCTCTTTTTCTCCAACTCTTGTTAGTCAGGAGGTGTTGAGCACGCTGTTTCACAAAAGGCTCCACATCTTTTTTTTTTGCAGGGCATAAATTACACCCGTACGGTGGATCGTCTATGAGTGCTTTTCTCAGTTATGGATTGCTGCGTTCTGGACTTGACAGGAACATAATTAGAACTCTTGATGAAATCTACAAAATTATTCCTTCGTGGCTTCAGTGGTCCTGAAATGTATCCATATTTGTCACTGTGCACTTGAAGGACCTGTTAGCGCACAGCAGTAATGGCTCTGTTCATTTATCCTGTAATCTGAAGATGATAGAGGAATAGTTAGTCGGATAGATAGATGGAGACCAGGAGTGGTGGGGGGATGTTACCTACTGAGAATGAGAAAGTAGAGGAGGGGGAGCATGTTGATTAGTTGCCGTCTCATTCTTGGTGTGAACAGGACAACATGGACATGGGCCAGAGTACAAGACAATGGACAAGTCAATGAAGCATTTTGCCATATAAAATTATATGTGTGATGAAACTAATTTCTCTATAGTCTATAGATGTTATGGTAAGCAAGGACAGGAGGCTGTAATAACAGGAGAACATGGTTTATTGTGGCGCAAGCAGAGGAGCAGGTAGTGCACAGTGAGGTAATGGTGCTGGAGGTAGTGGTGATGTACGGATCAGTTGGTGGAGAACACAAGACGCTGGAGGTAGTAGACACACACGATGGAGACTTTGAGATACTGGAGATCGCTGGAAAGAGGTAAGCATAGAGATAGGTTAGTCCTTAGAGTAAGCATGCAGGTTAGACCTTGTTCCAAACGAGACCGGACACTGACTGGGTGCGTGTGTGGTTTATATGGGGTGTGATGATTGCCGGTGGATGAGGAGCAGGTGGGAGTGATTAGTACTCAGGTGAGGGAGTGCGCTGTGATTGGTTGGTGTTGGAGTCTGTCGTGTCTGTTACAATAGAAGTAAAGTAACACTTTACAAGAAGGTTTATTTTTTTATATTAGTTAATACATTAGGTATCACAAACTTACAGTGAACAAAAATTCTAACAGCATTTATTAATTTACACTACCATTCAAAAGTCAATAAGATTTATTATTATTATTATTAATATATTTTTTCAAAAATGTATACTTTTATTCAGAAATTATTTTAGAATGCTTACTGAAGACTGATTTAATGGCGGCTAAAAATTTAGTTTTGACATTTAAATAATTATTCAAATTATAAAAAGTTATTTTAAATTGTAATAATATTTAATAAAATAACAACCTGTGTAACAACCTAATGTTCTAATGTTCCTAATGATTTTACTGTATTTTTTATTCAATAAATGCAGCATTGGTGAGCATAAGACTACTTTTAAAAACATTAAAACATCTTTCTGACACCAAACATTAAACTTTGATAAATTAAGTTAATGCTAATTTAAAAATGTAGTAGTTTATATGTTAATTAATGTTTCTTCATTATGTTTCTAACCTGAAATGTAAAAAAAAAAAAAAAAAAGAAAAAAAAAAAGATCTTTACTATATGTTTAAAAAGAATGAACCTTGATTAATAAATCCAGTATTGTTCATTGGCAGTTTATGATACCTTATATTACCAGAATTTATTACACAGCTATCTGGAATACTTGAAGGGGTGGTTCAGTGGGTTTTTTTCTAGGCTTGGGTGTGTTTTTTTTGGGTGCAGTCTAACATGTGTTAATACTTCGTTTTTTATTTTTGTATTTATTTTTTTACCTTTATTACAAACCCTCTCTACCTTCTCTGAGAAAAGGGCTGATCATTTCCTTATTTTATGAAGCCCCTCCCTCGATATAGGCGGTGGGCTCTGATTGATTGATTGTAAAGTATGGCAGCTGAACGCGCTTCCATGTTTAATGCTTCTCATAGCTATGTGAAAATAAATGTATAATTGTAACCGTTAAATGCTGTAGCTGAGCTGAATGAGGGAGAGAGAGAGAGAGAGAGAGAGAGAGATACTGAGCGTGTGCAGAGCAGGGAGGCATGTGAAACATTATTAAGAACCACTGCTTTAGAAAATTTATTTTGAAACTTGTGAATCAGTTAGAATAATTAGAAGACAGAGTTCATATATGAACAGATATTTACGTGCACCTCTTCTCTAAAGCAGTGCAGCATGGCCCCGCCCCCTTTGCTGCCTTTTCCCTGAGGGCAGGGTTTATCTGGGTTTGTGATGGCAGGAACCTGGGAAGTAACTTATTGTAGTCCTTACCAGCTGTTGTTGTAGGCATTAAACTGCCAGAATTTTAAAGATATCTCTGTTTGCATTTAACTTTTAGCTTCGTAACTTTGCAGATATTGTTTATGCTCAAACAGCAACATTACACATAAACTAACATTAAAAAAGTGAAATCGCAATGAACCAGCCATTTAATTTTGATTGGTCAGTCACATCATTCAGTGGTCCAATATTCCCTAAAGCATACAGACAAAATTATAAAATAATTTAATCTCAAAGAAAGCATGTGTGTTTAACGTAGGAAGAGGGAGGAAAGGAGCGTCAGAAGACTCATTTAAATGAGATATACAGCCAAACCTCATATGCATGGTGAGGAGAGAGGGAGGGAAATGAGAGGCGGAAAGGGGAGAGACTGAAGAATTGAATATGGATTAGAGGGATGAATATTCTATTATTTCGCTCCATTCTGCTGATCTTCCAGTTGCTCCTCGGTGCTCAATTTGAAATATATTGATGTAGCAGAGAGATCGGTTTCTGTAGTCCGGGGGAGATGTGCGGGTTGTGCCACTTGAGCTGTGGATTATGGGTATGGCATGGTATTCGGCTCCCTCCCTCAGACCTGAAGCCAATTTACAGCCAGTTTTCTTGGTGCACGGATCTGGTTTAAAGTAATGAATGTCAATGAGCTAGTTTTCCTATGGCCGACATTAGCCATGCGTGTGTACTCAAATCCGTGTTGCCAGTGCATCCGTGTTGCCAGTGCATCCATGCTGCGCAACAGGAGATCTGCCTCTGCCTTTGTCTATGTTTGTAATCTCTGAGATGATTAGGGAAGTCTTTTACCCCCCGAGGAAGGGCCTAGTATGATCCCTGCGGCACGGGATGCGTCCGCACGTCCTGCTGAAGCATACTGAATGGTGAAGCATACCGAGAACAGGGACAGCGAGTTCAGATATGGGGCCAGGGTAGTGTTGTGTCGAAAATATACAAGTTAACCCTGAAGGTTATAGAGTTTCTATTAATCTCATTTAAAAGTGGCAGTTCACAGAGCTGTAGCGTGTTGTGTGTAGCCAACTAACAAAGAAAAATTTGGAAAGATAGGGTAAAGGTCTGTGAGGTTAAAGCTTATCTAACACAAGCCTCTACCAGCTTCATTACAAGCCACACAACTGGACGAAATATAAACTAGCAAAAGTATTTCCTTAACTTATACATTAGCAGCTCCAAGCTAATTAGCAGAGTGGTTAAAGGTGTAGTATTTTTTACCCCTTGTATTTTGTATATCAATACAAATTACTCTGCAAATATGTAGGCACTATGCAAGATCTACTGTACATATTTAAAGAAATCGTTCACCCAGAAATTAATATTTTTAACTTTAATCTATTATTACATTTACTTTTTTAAATACATAAATTATTAAATTAAATTAAATTAAATAATATGCTTTATATACTCACTTTTTGTTTTATAAAAGTAATTCATATTTTAATGTGTTTTTTTATACAAGTATTATTAAATTAAGTTGAATTCAATTAAATAAAATAAAAGTTTCTATATATATATTCACATAGGACTTATTTATTTTGGTTAATTTGCTTTATATTTTTAGCATAAATTATATGGTCATACTAGTCAGTAAGGCTTGGTTAACACATAAATTAATTCGTTTTACTTTCTTTATTATTATATGTACTTCTTAGTTTTTATTTTTAAAATACATTTATAAAATAAACTTAAATTGTCTATAATAATTAATTATTATATTGTTTTATTTTACATTTACACTTACACTGTTATTTACCTTTTTTATCTATTGTATTTTTTCAGTTTAAAGAAGAAAAAAATACATTTAATTAAAATATTATCTTTAAAAATATCTCAAGAACCATAAATTCACATTAAAGTGGTGCACATGACTTGGGTACTATACTTCTGATAAGAATATGTAAGCCCCTATATAAGACATGATAAACTATCTGTAACTTAACTTTGTATTAAATAAAGTCACATTATTTACTTCTTCAAAAATGAAGCCTGAATAAATGAAGTGTGTGTATTGTGCAGACAGCCCCTCTGCATCCTTTTAAAGCACTCTAGTTGGTGAGTCTACATTGGCTTAAGGACTCCATGTATTCTTCAAGGGCAGCGTCTTCCTATATAAGGTGAGCGAAATCGGACCCTAATGGCTTTGAAGGAAAGAGTGATCACAGGGAAAGTAAGGTCAGACAGAAAGAGTAAGACAGAGATAAAGTCCCACCTCTCTATCAAAACAGCACTCTCAAACTGAACAGTCAGCTTACACAAGCTCCTGTCACTAAAGGGCAATGATTCACTTGCAAAACCAAAAAAAGCACAATGTCTTATGGCTGTCAGCGGTAGCATATACAGTAGGTGACCACAAGACATTTTTTTTTTCCCAGCCACATGAGATGACCTATGGCGGTGGCAGCTAGAGTGTGTGCGCGTGGCCAGTGGTGCAAATACCAGTGATGGCTGAACGGTCAGGCCAAAGTAGCCATCTGGATTTCATCAGCTGGTGTCAGGGGGAAGAGATTGAAATGTCTTGGGCCACTTTAAAGCCTTTAGTTCAATCAAGCATTAGGAACGATCCTGTTGTTCTTTTCTTTTTGTAAACACAATGCACATTTCTGACTAAAAAGGTAAATATGTAAAAAAAAAAAAAAAAAAAAAAAAAAAAAAATAAATATATATATATATATAAAAGAAGAACAAAGGTGCAGGTGTGGATATTGTCAAATACAGGTGCTTTATTTATATTGCTTGATATAGTAAAGACAAAATATAGTGAAATTATGGTATATATGATATACAATTTGCTTTTATTGCTGTGCAGTGTTTTTGCTTGATAGTCATACTTTTTTATATACATATGATTTGGTTTGCATTTGTTTTTTGTGGTCCTGTTCTTGTTCTGTGTTATTGCATGTCTTTATTTGCCTCTCTCTCCCTCCCTCCATCTCCTGCCATATATTAATTCTCTATTGCATTTTCAGGATCCAAAGAATACGATTTGAAGCTTGAGCAATTTGTCCTGACATACTGTAAGGAGATGTTTAGAAATGAGGTCCCACAGAGAGAAGGAGAGAGAGTGACATGCGGACTGACTTGTTTTTGGGGACCTCCCTCTCCCCAGCGCCCCTTTGCATTGTTCCCATGTCATGCTTGACTGCTGGCGTCTAATCTTGAGGGGTAAGAGAGCAGAGACTCCCTTGGGTTTCTGTGCTCAGCACCTTGTTAGACAGCTCCTCCAAGTGCACTGGCTCCTGCCTCTCCTGTCAGCCTCCACTCGCCATCTCCTCCATCTCTGTGTCTCTCAATCGTTCCTTTTTTTAAATCTCACCTCTGCCGAGACACGTCGGCCTGTCGTTTGGAACCGCTGTACTACAGCAGCGCTGAATGAGCTGTCAGCTAATGCATGCTGTAGACGAGTTAAAAAGAAGTGTAAGGTGGAAAATAATGCAGTGTTTACAGAAAGATCAGAGAGTAAGTGTGCAGTGTGTGTGATACTGTTTAACTGTATTAAGCCAGATTTACTGCCGCTTGCTTTTGTGTGTTTACAAACTAATCTTTTTCTCTAAGACTCTGTCATCAGTGTAGTCAATGCAATAAGTGATAATGAGGCTGTCATCATTTACATGTAGAGGCAGTTAATCAATGCTGCAAGTTATTTAATAAACTTAATTTCTATCTTCAAAGTGGATAAGGCTGCTAAAAACATGAAAATGAAATGATTTGTCAGTTATTGTTGCATCTTAATATATCATAATAGGAGAGCATGGGGTAAAACAGCATAGAGTTGAATAGAACAGAATAGAGCAAAACAAAGTAAGCTATAAATGACTCTAGCTGTTTTGAAATCTTAATAAAATGATAGTTGCATAGCATAGAATAGATCTAATAAAGAAATAGCATAAATAGAATTGGAATAAAGCAGCATAGAACAATGGAGATTGTTCTAAAACAGAATAGAATTTAATAGAATACAAAAGAGAAAATTGAGCATGTTTTAAATCTTTGTAACTTTTAAAAACAAAAACATTACTGACAATGTTATAAAAAAATGTAATTATTCAAGATTAGGGTTGTCCAAATGTTAAAGTTTTAGAATCTTTTGAAGAAAAAGATATTGATGAAAAATAATAAAAATGCTTAAAAGCTTAATGAGGGCAATATTCAGAATAGTCACATGCTTTGCATTAAAACAAATAAATAAATAAACTGATACAAAATAAAATTTAACCAAATTAATTTAATTCTGTTTATTTCCAATTTAAGATCAAATCCCTAGAAAAGTTACTTCACACTGCTCAACAAACAGAAACTTCCAGCAGTTATTTGTTAGTTTTTTTTTTTTTTTTTTTTTTTTTGCATCAGTGATTTCACCCTGTTGATGAATTTTGGGCAGTATTAAAATTATATCTGTGTTCTGTAGCATTTTAAATCCATCAGCCAACTGAAAATATCTGCAGTACCATATTGGTGTTAGGAGCTTGAACCGGCCTTCAGAAGACTCTCTTCATTAGTCATTTGATCTCTAAACAGTGTTTACCGACAATGTAAAAGGTGTTTAATTCAGCCCACAGCTCTCAGAAAGCCTTCTGTCAGTTTGATGGACAGAACATATGTTACACTGATGATGAGCATACCTTAAAGTGAGAATATTATGACACAGTAGCACTGTAGCATCAGCGAATAACATTTATTTTAGCTACTAGTTATGATGGGCTAAATCCTTCAGTCAATCATTTAATTCCAACTCAAAACATATTTTAGGCTCAGATGAGAGGAAGAGAGCAATGCAGTAACAAAAACTACACTACCCCTCTGCCTCCAACCATTTCTCCTATTGCAATTAACATGTATATGAGGAATCTCAATGGTGTCAAGTGGAATTAATTAAAAGTGTAAAATGGCCATTAAGAGAATGTGGAGGATAAAGGCATCAGGCGAATCCTCTCTCAAGGGTCAGCCGCACAAGAAACAAGAGTTCCTCACATCCCGCAAGACACACACTTTCCAGCAAATGCCACCTTTGTTTTATTTATTTATATTTTAAGCTTGCCTCCTTTCTATTACCTTATAGGTGACTATATGAGCGGCACAGACAAGGAAGTGCTTCACCATTCTTTATAGTGGCTTGTGGTTTCTGAACTAATGTGAAATCAAGAGGGCTAAAGCTTGAGAGGAGCGCGCTAGAATAAATTAATTGAAAGGATTAATGATGGATTTGTGATGGCTACAGAGGAAGACAGTTTATAGGACTCTGAGAAAAGTGGCAACCTTTAAGCGGCTTGAGATGGGCTAAAAAAAACTCATTACGATCAGAGGGGATGGACTTTTGTCCCTCAAACCCTGCTCCGAATCTCTAAAGTTCTGGAGATGTCCACTCTCACTTTCCATATTATGGCAACACACAGCTAATTAGAATATAGGCGGTAAGTGCGCCTCTTAAACGCATGCTAATTATCTCGTTTTCTGTCCGTGACCGGAGTCAGGAGGTAATTGGCCCGCAGCAACGTGACAACTCCAATCATCTCCCGAAATTAGTCGCCCTTTAAAAGGCCAGGCCTACTGCACTCCCCCTTCGATAGGGAGAACAATCAATTTGATAAGTGGCCATGCGGCCCATTGTTTTACATTAATTAGACTAATTGCAGAGTGTTAGTCTTTGTTGTGCAGCATGAGGGTGGTCTTTTAAAATGCTATTTCCTTGTACATATGGTGTCATTTTTCTTTTTCTTTTCCCCGAACGCTGCTGGAGTCTCACCGTAGCTCCGCGGCTGTAAGTCAGAGCAGGTTGGAGCTCCTATGAACGCAGGGTTCTGTGACTGTGCCTTTGATTAGATTTCACAATGTGGGCTATGTCCCATAAACCATGTCTATTGCTAGGACAAAAATATAGGCCATGTCTTATTCATATAACATTAGCCCAAAGTCACTCTCACCTAGCTTCATATTTATAACCTGGATTATTTTACCCACTGATCAGCGCTAATGGCGTATTTAGCCCGGGATGTGGTGATGCACCTGATATAAGACTAAAGATGTGAAGAGGCGCTGAACATCACGACTCCTATCGAGATAGCGCTGTACATTCAGGGATTTGCATCACAAATCTCTCCCTACATTGATAGTACTCATAGTCCCCTCATATAAAAGATGCAAAAAGGCTGTGGACAGCAGAGGAGGTTTTTGCTGTGCTGCAGGTTTCGTCAACACCGTATTGCTACTGAAGCAGTTTAGGAGTGGCAATTATAGTTTTGGACATGTCATTGATTTTGCATCATGATAACATGCATGTCAGAAGAGTTACCAATTGTGAGACTTCACATTACATTCTTGTATTTGCTAACATTTAGCCTGTGAAATGTTCTCAAGTTCCTGTCTGTGAGGGTTTTTATTCTCTTTACAATGCACTAATACCCACATTTATTTACATATTTTTCATTTCTTTTTAGAATGCAAAAAAATTAAGACGGTATTAAGATTTGAAATATTAAAGAGCCAGTAAGATGAAAATTCTAAGCTTCCTATCACTGTTTATAAGTCCTGTACATTAGGTTTAAATCCATCCAAGGTTTAAAAACATTGTCATTTTGTCAAAATATCATTCAATTCTCAGAGATCCCCAAACGGTTCGTGCGAAGCTGTTCAAAAGATTCAGTTTCCTTAAACCCCACCTTTCGATAGCATACTGTGTTCTGATTGGTCAACTAACATAGTCAGGTTTGATTGGTTGTTCCGCACACACCTCCACGGTAATATGTTTGGGGTGAATTATGTCTTATTCCTCTCATCGCGAAGCAAACAGTAAAATAAAAAACTTGAACAGTCTCACTGCTTTTTCTTCTGTGTGTGTGTATTCAAGCCGCGCGCTTCAGTTTGAATCTGAATAGCGCGGGGGCGTGGTCACATTAGATATAACGAAGGGAGTAAATGATGATCAGCACAGACAAAGGATGCAGACAGCACACATACTGATAAGACGCTCGGGAGAAAACAGACACATAACTTCATAATCACACTTCGCGTTGTGATTCGGAAATGCTCGTTGTTCTAAAACAATTTGGTAATGAACCATCAGGTCAGAGTTCTTTTTCTCTCAACACGGTAGGCGGAGATTATTATGCAAAGTGCTCCTAGTGACGTACATGGAGATGGGCAAAAGATTTGAAATCTATAACGACTCGTTTCAGCGATTCAGAGTCCACTCCTTACTTTAGAAGCCAATAACTTTATAAATCGTGTACTTTTTGGTTTAATTACTTTGCACATTGTTTACACTGATGGACAGCTATATCATACACTTGTAATACAGGTAATTTTTGATATCCCATCTGTGTGGCTCTTTAAGTTTATAGCAAAATGTTGCAGCTGCTCTGTTCCATACTATGGATGTGAATGGTGACTTCAGCTGTCTGCTACAAGCTATAACTTAAATACTTTGTTTTTGAAGTAACGTATTAACTACCTTGAATCAGACTTATTTTTTGCTGAAGAATTTTGAAATGGAAAACTGATATACTAATATAAAAACAAGTCAAAACATTTCTTCAGATCATTTTAATGAATGTTATGTAAATTTATTGTAATAAAAATCATAATATTATTTTGTAGATTGCCACAAAAACCAAGTAAAATGACAAAATGCTGCCGTGTTCAGACTCAAATTAATTGAACCAGTTCATTAAAATTAATAAATCTTCTCAAGTCCTCAAATGCAAGCTGTAAAGCTGCATGTGCAATTCAGTATTACACAAATCAGCTCAGCTTTGTTTACGGTGTTTTGTGACATTATACTGCTGCTTTCACGCTACTTAAAAATGCAGTTAAGATAGTAGCGTTTCTACTTTTAGTTACAGCCCAATATTATTAAGATAAAGTATTATAGAAAATGTAATATAAAATATTATTTTACTGTTGTGTTTATTTATTTTTTCAAAAATTGAGTCCACAACTGTTGATGGTAATGATGGAATATTCTTGAAAAAAAAAAAAAAAAACTTCAGTCTGTGTTCCCAGTGCTATGTATTTGTCTTTTATTGAGAGGGGATAAGTATGTAATGTGACATGTAAAGAACTGAGGCACGTTTGGATGAGTGTGAAGCAGAGGAATCTCATACCTGTGAACTCCTCTGAGGCCTGAAGCTTCCCCAGAGATCTACTTAAGGCAGCACATGAAAATGAACAGGGAAGTGCTTTATCTCTCCTCACACTACCATGCTTAACACATCATGTTAGCAGAAGGAGAGGAAAAAGCCTTCACTCTGAACACTTAGGTATAATTGTACCCTCAGCATCACAGGGAGTGTTTCTTAGCTGGCCTACATAGAATCAGGCTCGAATAGAGACAGAAAGATTTAAGTCAACTGTTGAAGAGGGACTGTTATGCTCATTTTTGTTATGCTCTGTCTGATTTATAATTGGGTTATGTTTGAGACGGCCCCATAAAAATTCAAACTGCATCCTTTGTAAATATAATAAACAAGAAGATTGGATTAAAATTCCAATGACCTAAAATAAATGATTATGATAGATTTCCAAGAGTCATTTCAATTGGTAAGACCTGGTAAAAAGAAGAAGAAAAACAACACACTGTGGTTGAGTCTTTGAATCATTAGACCGATTCAGTGGGTAAGAAAAGTACTTTTCTGACTGATTCAGTGAATCATTAAGACTGAATCAGTGAGTAAGTCAAGAGCAGCTTCCAATGATTTACTGATTTGTTAAACAGATTAGTTGAGTATGGCTTGAGTTTGGCTTATTTTTAATTAGTTTTGAAAAGATTCATAAAAAAATTGCACTGGGATCTGGTTCTATTCATAGATTCCTGGCTCTCTTTTATCACATTAAATTATAACTCCTTAACATATAATTTATTTTGTCATGATGCTGCCTCTCAATATCAGTTAACCAGAATGCTGATGTTTAAAAAAAACGCTGAAAACCTAAACGCGATCACCAACTTGGCATGGAAGACCATTTCTGCATACATGCACATTTTGCACACTGTGCTTTAACCTGGATTCTGATGTGTCTTACTCTCAGCCAATTTTCCATTGTGTCTAAATCGTGACGTGTGTTGTCTGGTCATATCTGTAGCTGCTCATTGTTGGCTGATGCATTGCTTCTCTGAAGGCCAAGTTGTGGCTGCCCGTATCTCTGAGGGGAAATCTAGCTGAGTGGCTTTATCTGAAATGGAGAGAAAGCAGGAGGCACCGGGCTCTCTAAGTGAACCAAATGTTGCTCCTGGCAACAACAGATATGCCCGTCTCCAGTCCTGTTCCTGGAAATGAAAGTGCCGTTGGGCCCCGTGCCTGTTTATGCATAGACTTTTCGTCAGAACTAAGAGGACAGAGGCTGAATGAGAGGAAGATAACTGTGCTACTTAGAATAGAAAGACTTTTCATCTATTTGATGTACGTCATGTATATAATGCTGATTTTGCACTTTTAAGTGAATGTTTTAATGATCTTAGAATCTCAATTTGTGACTGTTTAAAGCAGGGGTCACCGAACTCTGTTCTGGGCTAGTGTCCTGCAGAGTTTAGCTCCAACCCTAATCATATACACCTGAACCAGCTAATCAAGGTCTTACTATAGGCAAACTAGAAACTTCCATGCAGGTGTGTTGAGGCCCTACAGGACCAAGTTAAATCTACTAGCACCTTTTATTGATGTTATGATGTTACGAAATATGTTTACACATTTGTATATTGTTCAGTCACTATATAAATGTATTTTTAAAAAATATGCTAAAATGCAAAAAAACTTGAATACACATGTTGTAAATAATAATAATAATAATAATAATAATAATAATAATAATAATAATAATAATAATCATAATAAATTATGTATTTAAACTTTTTGGAAAATATTGAGTAAAATGTAAACACTTAGATACATTTAAAGTGTAAGAAAAAGATGTCAATTCTTTACATTTGATGGTTACACAGCATTTTATTTAGTTATTTTTCATTTTTATTTTTTTACTTTAAATATAACTTCATATGAATCCATCTTGAATACAAAATGTGTATTGTTTTTATACCCTTTCTGTTGTAAAAACTTTTGCTTGTGATTGACTCATATCACTGTAATTAAAAAAATATTGTTGGCACTATAATGCACTTATGTTTCATCTCTGTACCTTTCTCAATATCTTTATACTCCTATACTGGGAAAGAGCTGAGAGCGGCAGGGCTGGTAACCGAATATATGCTGGAATTTAGTTGACAAGGTCAGAACTCATCTCTTCCTCTTTCTTTATGCGGGCCAGGATGCACTGGCACCCTGTTTTTTGTGTTGTTTGTGAACTGGACTGATATAGAAGCCAGTTATTCAGTGTTTCATGTATGTAACATCACTCTTATCTTCTATGCCTTTTATTTCGCAGACCTGTCGTACTCCCTCAGCCAAACTGGTGGTGATTTCCCTGGCTGATTTGCATATCTCATTAATATTTTATTGCAATCGTTCATATCTGTGTGCTGGCACCAGCATGTCAGCCTACTTTGCTTGTAGTACAAAATGTGGTTTACATGAAACAATTAACACAGAACCCCAAAGGCCTTTTACAGGTCCAGTGTAGGAAGCCCAAGCTGCCCCAAATACCTCTCAAACAAAAAGGCAGAGCAACTTGTGACAATATAAAATCTTTTATCAGTGGCACACTTTTATTGTTGTTGTTTTGTTTTGTTTTTCTCAGTGGTTGCTTCATATCAGCACAACCATTGTTGTGATGCCTGTAGTCCCATGGTGGAATTGTCTGAGATTAAAGATGTGTCTATCTTTTGTACAGTCTCTGATTACAATAGTGTATTTTTGGCAAATGAGCACACAGCCTTTTGATTGAAATCATTCATCAGCTTCCGTGACTTGCCTTGATTATGTGTTGCTTTAGTGTAGCTATAAATTGTATAAATATATATATGTATATATATATGTATATATGTATATATATATATATATATATATATATATATATATATATATATATATATATATGTATATATGTATATATATATATATATATATATATGTATATATATATATATATATATATATATGTATATATATATATATATATATATATGTATATATATATATATATATATATATGTATATATATATATATATATGTATATATGTATATATATATATATATGTATATATGTATATATATATGTATATATATATGTATATATATATGTATATATATATGTATATATATATGTATATATATATGTATATATATATGTATATATATATGTATATATATATATATATATATATATATATATATATATATATATATATATATATATATATATATATATATTTATTATACATATATATATATATATATATATATATATATATATATATATATATATATATATATATATATATATATATATATATATATTTATTATACATATATAATAAAAATAGTATTTATAGTCACTGTAAAAAAATAAATAAATAAAATAAAATAACCCATAAATTATTTTTCAATGTTGTAAATAAGACAAAGTGTTTTAGAAAAAAAAACAAACATATTTTAGTGTTTTTTTACTTAAAAAAAAAATCATATTTGATTTAATATTCCTTGCCATTTCTGTCATTATTTGTGAAATTTACTAGCAATATCTGATTGATGGATCAGAGTTGTTTCTTGATCTTCATAAGAATCATTTATAATAATTAGTGCACTGAAAAACATGGTGCAGAAACAATTTTCACTTAGAAATTGCTAGTAAATGTCATAATTCTAAATATTTTTTTTCTTGCAAAACCAACACAATTATTTTCCAACTTCAAAAAAGGTGTTTTTATTTATAGATTGATTTATTTTATTTTTTTACAAAGTAACAATAAAACTATTATTATTACTGAAGGTTATAAACAAGTTGTAATACCTCCAACATTAAGATTTAAATAATGAGGTTCACAGTTCATGCTTAGCCTTTCAATTATTTTTAATTGTTTTAGATGGTTAACTTCTGTGAAATGCTTTATAAACTTCCCCGAAAAACCATAAATAACGTGAGAGTGCTTTTTTTCTCACAAGTCATATACAAGTTTTTTCTCACAAGTCATATACAAGTCAAGATATTTCTGAAATTACGAGCTGTTTGTGCATATTTATTTCCACTGACATTTTAATTATTTGGGGCTCCGTTGGAGAGATCACATAAAAAAGTCCTAAAATGCTCCCCCTAATTAGTATCTCCTCAAAATTAAAATGGGGGACTTTGGGAATGCTGTCATTTTCAGAAGGCCATTTTGGAATTATGTTTCAATCAGCAGCTGTGAAATAATTACTTGTACACTTCTAACTGCCTGCATTTACCAAACGCTCTGCAATTTACAGCCATCATGTCCGGCAAAAACAATCAGTGGGGTGGCTATAAATTCTGCCGCAATCTAACAGACGGATATTGTTTGTATATGATTGTGAAACATTAGAGCCAGGCTCAAGCGCTGCCTCGTTGATATCGTATATATAAAAACAAATAGGAGTATGTAAACAGATGTATTTGTAGTACAATTATCAAACATGGTGTGGCTGATCAACACAGTAAGGGTTAAAAGATTTATTTGACCAAATTAACAAATAATTAAAATTAAACAGTTTTTCAGCATTTTCATGTTCAGGATTTTTTGGACAGGGTTAAAATCATGACACGGATGACACAGTGGAGACACAGAGCACTGCACCTCCCCTAACACTATAATAAGCATGGTCATTTAACCAACTTCTGGTGCTTTTGATAGTGTGGGCAGGTGTCAAATCCTGCTGGAAAATTTAAAAAAGCATCTTCAAAAACTTGGTCAGCAGAAGGAAGCATTAAGTGCTCCAAAATTTCTTGGAAAACAGGTGCAGTGACATTGGTTTTCAAAAAACACAATGGACCAACACCAGCAGATGACATTGCACCCCAAATCATCACAGACTGTATAAACTTAACACTGGACTTCAAGCAACTTGGGCTATGAGCTTCTCCACACTTCCTGCACACTCTAGGACCTTGGTTTCTAAAGGAAATACAAAACTTGCTCTCATCTGAAAAGATGATTTTGGATCACTTTTCCTTAGCCCAGGTAAGACGCCTCTGGCGTTGTGTGTGGTTCGGAAGTGGCATAACAAGAGGAATGCTACAACTGCATCCAAATTTCTTGACACTTCTGTGTGTGGTGGCTCTTGATGCCTTGGCCCCAGCCTCAGTCCATTCTTTGTGAAATTCACTCAAATTCCTGAATCGATTTTGCTTGATAATCCTCATAAGGCTGCAGTTCTCTCGGTGGGTTGTGCATCTTTTTCTTCCACACTTTTTCTTTCCACTCAACTTTCTGTTAACATGCTTGGGTACAGCACTCAGTGAACAGCCAGCTTCTCTGGCAATGAATGTTTGTGGCTGACCCTCCTTGTGAAGTGTGTCAATGATTGTCTTCTGGACAACTGTCAGATCAGCAGTCTTCCTCATGATCGTGTAGCCTAGTGAACCAAACTAAGAGACCATTTTGAAGGCTCAGGAAAGCTTTGCAGGTGTTTTGAGTTTATTAGCTGATTGGCATGTCACCATATTCTAATTTGTTGAGATAGTGAATTGGTGTTTTTTTGTTGAATGTGAGCCAAAATCATTACAATTAAAAGAACCAAAGACTTCAACTTCTTCAGTCTGTGTGCACTGGATTTATCTAATTCACGAGTTTCACAATTGGAGTTGAATTACTGAAATGAACTTTTCCACGAAATTCTAATTTATTGAGATGCACCTTTATGTGTGTGTGTGTGTGTGTGTGTGTGTGTGTTAGATCGATATATACAGATAACTTTTTTCATACCGTTTGATATTTAAGTCTCTCCTTCAATTTAACAAATTAATCTCATATGTTTTATATATTATTACTACTATTAGTATTATTCATAGTATAGACTCATTGTGTTAACTTTGACATCCCTAAAAAAAATTTCTAAAATTTTTCTACATTTTCAATCCATGGCCCTGCAGTTCACAAACTTTCTACTTAAAGTATTAAGACAAGAAAGAAAGAAAGAAAGAAAGAAAAGATATACTGCATCCTAGTAATAGACCGTTGTTTTTTTGAACACCAATGGAACAGACACTGTTGCTAACACACACACACACACACACACACACACAAACTCACAGAACAAAACACAAGAATACCTGATTCGCTTGCAAAATAGATTAAACTCGTTTTTTTTTTGTTTTTTTTTTCTTGAAAACTAAACACACTGTTTTTTTTTTTTCTCTTGAATGTAGATTTCCTTTTCTCCATCTTGTTTCTCACAATCTTTATTATTAGTGGAATTATTCACCGGTGGAGGTGCGCAGTGGCTGAATAAATTTAGCGGAGATCTTGTGCAGATGCTCCTTGCTGGCATACATTTGTGCTCAGTTAACAAAGAGCCAGAGACGCTTAATCCCACTGGAATACCGCCCTCATGTTCTGTTTGAAACCAACATAATTAAAGTCACCCTCTGAAGTAACCTATTTATGTAAAGAAATCTCTCTTATGACCACCGAGTCCTATGAATAACCCGTAGGAGGGCCACCAGTATAATTACTTCACATTTCTAATTTAGGTGAGGGAATATTTGTTATCAAACTGGGTGAAGGGGTTGTGGGATAGAAGTGGATGAGGGGGGAGGACACAGTATTAGATTTGTTTGAGAGGACATAACTGGACCGGTGGAGCGCATTATAGAGGTGTGTCAGGAGGATGCTTTTCTGTGAGGTCAGGATTTGTGTCAATTTGTGTACAGTACCCAGGTAACTCTGTTTGCTCATCCAGAGTGTTGATGTAAGTAGTCATAAATAAATCATGCTGGTTTCTTGATAGGAACCAAAAACACATTCTGTATTTTATATGCTAAAACATTCAAATTTTCATTCAATTTCAATGTGACATAACAGGTTTTCCACAATAATTTGCTGTCTCAGTCAGTCTTGATTTACTCATCCAAAGAGAGAAATGGAAGAAAACTCATATCACATCCATAAGTCACTGACATCGCTGGCGGAAAACTGTTTGTGAGCAGAGGAGTTGAGCTGTGGCAGTAAACCAGCACAAACACGTTGACTTTAGTTGTTTACAGTGGCCCCTGGATTAAGGCAGCGCTCCTAGTGCATTCTGGGTTGGTGTGTAAATACGGTTGTGTTTGTGTGAGTGTGTGTTTGGCTGTGCAAGTTTATCATAAAGCACGGCAGCTCTCCAGGTGCATATTAGTGATAAAGGAAGGTGAGGGGCTTTGTTTTCCTTTAACGAGCCGCCACACTCTATCGCCCACACCAGAGGTGATGGGTGGACTTCCTGAGACACATACACACAAACACAACCCAGAGAGGCTAGGATTGTACTGCAATGAAGAGGAGTTTTCTGCTGCAGTTTTTAACTGTAGGCCCAGAATCATGTATGCAAACACAGTGCACAGTCTCTTTGTACATATTTAAAGGGAAAGTTTTTCCAGAAATTTTAATTCTGTCATCATTTACTCATACTCATGTCGTTCCAAATCTGTAGACTGTATAACTTTTTTTTTTTTTTATTGCAAAAGTATATAATTTTAAGAATGTTTAATTGCTTTGTACCCCGGTGACTTTTTACACATTCAAATAGGTGAAACATTCTCTAAAATATTCTCTTTTTTTTTTCCTTAAAAGAAAATTTAAACATGACTGGAACACAATGGGAAATTTCTTGAGGATCAGTCTTCATCTAGAGCATTGCATTTTTTGCACTGTCCAATTAAATATTCATGCCTTGACCATGTAATTGTATATATGTTAGGTGATGTGTGTGTGTGTGTGTGTGTGTGTGTGTGTGTGTGTGTGTGTGTGTGTGTGTGTGTGTGTGTGTGTGTGTATATATATATATATATATATATATATATATATATATATATATATATTAGGGGTGTAACGATACGCGTATTCGTATTGAACCGTTCGGTACGACGCTTTCGGTTCGGTACGCGGTACGCATTATGTATACCGAACGGTTCGTTGGAGTAATTAATTATATTTGAAAAAAAAAAAAAAAGAGAGAGAGAGAAATATAATGATATGCGTTCAACAAGGTAGCCCAATAACCCAAACAACGTAACAGGCAACGCCCCTGACACTCCCGAAGAAGAAAAAAACACCATCTTATATGTTTATGTTAGGCTACTCAGCAGGCGCTCGCTCACTCAGTACGCGCTGAAGGCTCGTTGCAAAATAGCCAATGCGTTTAACAGACTAGAAATGAGAAGATCCTCCAATAACCAACAGGTCTGGTGTTTGGGTGCACTTTGGATTCCCTTTAAGCTATAATGGTGATGGCAAGAGAGTGGTGGATAAAAAAACAACGGTATGTCGCATCTGCAACATGACAGGGTACACCAGCGGGAATAAAAAAAATAAAAAAAAAACACCAGCGGGAATATCTGGGATATATGCGTCAGTACTATCTGGGAAAAGACGAAAAAAAGGAGAAACATGCACGCAGCAAACTATCCCTGCAGCATTTAGAAACTATAGCTTACAGGGAATCCAACCCAAACACCAGACCTGTTGGTTATTTTAGGATCTTATATTTCTGGTCTGTTAAAGGCATTCGACATTTTGCAACGAGCCTTCAGCGCGTGCTGAGTGAGCGAGCGCCTTAGGGGCCGTTCACATATCGTGCCTAAAAACGCATGGAAAACGCTAAGCGCGTCTTTCTCCTCCTTTCCAAAGCGCTTGGGCAGAAGCGCTCATGAGGCGTCTGTCTTTGCTAAGCAACAATGACGTGCTCTTTCCATGAGACGCGGAAATTTCAGCGAAGGATAAATGGATTTGCAGCTCTAAAAATCACTTGCAGTAGCTCTGCTACTAAATTTATTTCAAAATTGCAATCCATATACAACTATGATCAGCTGATCCTTCATCTTGGCTGAGCTCTCAACGTTGTTACGGGAAAGGATGAAGCTGATTGGTTAGTTCTTGTCACATGACCCACGGTGCGCTTGCGGCATTCTGAAAAGTTGAGATGTTTTTACATTTTGCTGTATCTAAAACGTATCGAACCGAACCGAACCGTGACATCAGTGTATCGTATCGAACCGAACCGTGAATTTTGTGAACCGTTACACCCCTAATATATATATTTATATATATATATATATATATATATATATATATATATATATATATATATATATATATATATATATATATATATGTGTCACATCTGTCTAGGCCCCTCAGATTACAGCGTAAAAATGCGAGCAATGAAACATCGCGTATCAGATTGAATCATGCAGGATTGTTCACTCCATGCTATTGTGATGCAACAGTCTCAATGACATTTCCTCTGAGAACAGGAGAGAGAGAAAGAGACAAGTGTGGCTCTTCACATTAATAGTCTTTTAAGCCACTAAATTATTTCTTTTATCTGCGGCACTTAGAGTCTGGGGAGTCTCCTTTATTAAAATGAGCAACGCTTTGAAAAAAAAAAAAAAAACTCAACAAATACACTCCTACACAATCCCTAATGCGTTTTGCTCTCTTCCCCTTTGTCTAGCCTCAGTCATCTCTCTGTTTTCAAGCTTTGTGTTGCCCTGCTCTCCAGGTGTTTGATTTCTTTATATATATATATTTCAGTGTTTTTAACAAAGAGTGTGTGTGCAGTAGAATCCCACTAAAAGAGCTGGCGGTTCAGCGTGTGGGAGGTCCCAATGCTCGAGAGCAATAGCACATTCAAGCCCTTTTGTCAAAGTGTTTAGAGCAGGTCGGTGTAGAAACAGGACCCTGATATGGAGTGAGATTGTGTGTGTATGTGTGAGAGAGAGAGAGAGACAGACAGAGATGGGGTTCCCGCAGGGCGTTGGGGGCCCTCATTAAGAATTCTGTCCAATGCAGTCTAGTCCTGGTGAAGCAGTATGAAGACGTGGCTATATTATGGACTGAATCAGCCCACTAGCTCTCTTTAAGAAGTCAATTACCACTTCCATAGAGGAGGGAGTTTTAGAGAGAGAGTGTATGTGTGTTTCTTGCACTTTCCGCTATTAATTTTGCTTGGAATTAGCATTAATAGTGATGGTGTTGACCATAATATAATATAAAATGAACCAAATGATGGTCTTCCAGAATTGATTGCTATCTATTCACAAAATTAACTTCTGTCTGATTAAGAGATTAGTTCAGATTAGGGATGCACCGAAAATTCGGCCACCTAAAATTTTCGGCCGAAAATGGCCTTTTCGGTTTTCGGCCGATAGACTTTTATCACCGAAACAACACGGCCGAAATGTTGTGATGACGGCAAACAGGAACCGCGACCTGCACGTGCACCTGAATAGCGCAGACCACGAGCTCCACGCGACATTCACTTCACACCAGTGAGAACATTCTCTCTCTTCTTATTCTTTTATTCACAGCACTAAAGCGTCTCCTAACAAAGAGATTAAGACGGACCACGAAGTGAAAACAAAGAAAAGTACAGTCTTATAGAGTCTGTTAGCACACGTCTCACTGAGATCTTTTCGGATCCTCTGCACTTCATCGCGAATGTGCTTGATCCGCGTTATAAAGACCATTACTTGGATGCGGAAATAAGGCAGCGCGCACGAGAAATGATCCAGGCCGCGCTAGATGCGGAGAACCCGCATGGAGACGGAGAAGCGCCAAGCAGGAGACAGATCAGAGCGCAGAAAAAAAGACTGGTCTCTGCACCAGATGAGGGGCATGCACCCTCGTTGTCAGCAGTGACTCTTGAGGCAGGAGTCATTTACACTGGTTTTGTGAGATATGCATAGAGTAACTGGCTTATTGAGATATCTTATATGTGATATTATACTATGATATGTTTTATGCTTTATATTTCATATAATTTTCTGTTCTTTAAAACAACACAAGCTGCAAATGGTTAATAGATTGTTAACAGTTTCCATACTGCACAACCACATTTTTGGAGTTTGGAGGATTTAAAAATATATTTTATATTAAAAAATAATTTTGAGGCATCTTGTGGCCCTCTTGGACGTTTTTTGAGGCCACCTGCTTAAGACTCACTACTCTGAAATAGCTTTTATATGCAAAAAGCCTAATGGTTCTATCAGCCGCCACATTTCATTCTTTGTGAATTTGCCTCATAGAGCCTATTTTTAGAGCCAAACACAACTGCAGTTGGCTTTAAATGTAAAGCATATTTAGTGGCGTTAACCTTCCTCATAATTAGCTAGTAATCCCTGGTCAGTGTATACACACCTGTCCCTACTTTCCCTCTGTCTGTGTGAATCCCTGTGACCTACCCCTAATGGAGAAGGATGCCCTGCGTACCACTGTGCAAAGGCCTGCAAATGTGGCTGCCTCTCCTCCAAAGGCCAGATCCACTTGTTTAACGGAGAGGGAGATAATCTTTAAAGCCCTATAGCTTTGAGGAACAGCTGCGGGCAGAAGCACAGGCTCTGTATGGGCTAAGGGGGGCTGGTGTCTTGAGCTGAGAGAGGACTGAGAGGACCAGACAGGACTGGAAATTTAGGCTGTCACATGCTTTTTAATGACAGGAAGAGTCATGGGTTTTTCTTGCATTGTGTGATTGAATACGATATTTGACGTGAGGATTACGTAACATGAATGGATGAAGAACTTGCAAATTACTTTGAATTAGAGGGTTTGTTTATCTAAACATGAACATTCATTCATCATTTATTCACCCTCATGTTATTCCAAACCTGTATGACATTATTCCTTTTTTATTACATACAAAGCTAAGTTTAGCAGATTGTCAGCATCACTCTTTTTTTGTGGGAACATGAGCAATGATTTATATTTTCAAGCTCCAGAAAGAATAAAGTGCAGTAGTCTGTATGCTATATTCCAACTATTCTGAAACTTTTTTTTGATAAACTAGCAATGTTTATGTACAAGTTGAAAACTACCTAGCTATAGATCTCAGACCTGATATGTCTGTGTCTTCACATTTCAGAACAGTCAAATACATTGTGAATTGTCAGGAGATGAGCAAGAACATCTACGTCTCCCTTCCCTCCTTCATGGAATGAGGGTTACATATGTAACCTAGACAATACCTTTCAGTTGGTCATGTTCGACGTTACGTCAGAAAGAGACTTACAAATCGGGTCCCTACAAAACACCACATGGCTGTCTCCAGTGACCCGTGTAAGTGACAACAACCTGTTGTGAGGCCAGCATGAGTGAGGGACTATACCAGACACAGACTGGCCTGAAGGGGTGAATACCCGGGAGGACACAGGCTCTACACAGTGATTACAAAATCTCGCAAATGTGTTAGGTGTCCCCCAGCCCACAGCTCTACAGATGTCTGTTGGCGGGGGACCATGTACCAGCTCCCAGGGGGATGCTACTCCCCTAGTTGAGTGAGCTCTATCCTCTAGGGGCTATCACAGGTCTTGAGCCTGATTAGCCAGGACAATAACATCCACTATTCAATGGGATAACCTCTGCTTGTAGACAGCCTTTCCCTTCTGCTGGCCTCCGTAACAAACAGAGCTGGTCTGAGGTCCTGAAGCACTGAGTTCTGTCTAGCACATACTGGACAGAGCAGCACCAGGAACCTGATGACCAGATCATGCTTCCAAAAAGACTTGTGAACATGGTCATGTAGAGCCAAAATGGCGGTCACATAGACCGTCACGGTGGAAGGAGACAGCCTACGTTCCAACACTTCCTAAAGAAAGGAAAGCACTGAACCTATCGGGCATCTCCAGGGGTCTTCATGACGTGAAGAACACCAATCGATTAAGAGGTTCCACTTCAAAGCATAGGCTTGTCTGGTAGACAAGGCCCTAGCCAAAGTGACTGTAGCTAACACGTTAGGTTGCAAGGTAACTAATCCTTTTGTTTCCCACCCAGAACCCACACATGTGGGTTCCAAACATTGGGACCTGGGTGCAATAAGGAGCAACCATGAGGTTCCTCATATTCCCTGATCCTCAAATTCCCTAATACGCCCTGACGGTTGATGTACGCTACAGGCGCAGCAGTGTTGTCCTTATGGACCAGTACATGCTTGTCCCTCAGCAGGGCCTTGATGCGGTGGAGAAAAAGCCATACTGCTAGCAACTCGAGGCAACTGTCCAGGAGACAAAGTCTATTTTCTGTTGGATACAGCAATCGACATACGCACACATATTGTCAAGAGAAGAGCGAAACCCCGCACATTGATGCACTTCAAAATCGTCAGCAGAGCTGCATAGGATTTGTTTGAGAATGCCTCCAAATAAGTGCATTTTTGGATGTGAGGTAAAGTTTACCGTGTTCAGCTTCCCCAAGAACCCAGCGTCACATAATCAGTGGATGCAGTTTGTTTCACCGGGGCAGCAACAGACTGGATCAAGTGCGTTTGTGTGTTCTGGTCATTTGAGTGACGAATGTTTTATAATCAAGTCGACGCTGGATGTACACATCGTTTGCTATTAAAACATCCGTCCCTGTGATAAAAGACCCCATTCATATAAATACAATTGCATCAGATTTCTGTATTTTGTTGGAAATCAGCACGTAAGTGAATATGTATTAATGGAAACAACACGAAAGATTAGTATTATAGCAGCACACCTCAAGGAACTCTGCTTTTTCCGGAAAGAATCAGAAAGCTGTATTTTTCTTTTATAAATAAGATAAAACTAAAGACTTTTTGGATATATGAAGGATGCAGTACTTCTCAATGGGTCCTCAAGATTAACATGAGATTAGGTGAAACTGTGTATGTTATGTACCCTTTAATAAAATTTGATTTTCAACTTTTTTGGTCTGTTCTTCACACAAAGCTGCTGTATGAATAAGAAAAAAAGTGCACAAGCCATATGGACAATGATGTTTTGTGCTCCAAATTAAATGCAAATGACCTTTATTGTTTGGCACAAAACATGCAAGGGGTCAAATTACTAGACTATTTTTTATGAAATATTGCAAGATAGAGTTTTAATATCTTTAGAATTACAAATTGTTTTAGTTCACCCACTATTGGTAGATATTAAAGAAAGTTTAATTTAATAGCATTAACAGAATCGCTATATAGAGAAGTTATTTTAGCAATTATACAATCAAATACAAATTTTCTTTGGCGCCAGTAGTGGTGCGGAAATTACTAATTCATTTTAAACCCAGATGATTTTTATTAAATATTTTAACTTTATATTCTATTCATATTGTCACAAAATAATAATATTGTGTGGCAATGACAAACTCGGTCAACACGTTAACTGATGAAACAAGACATTTGAAATGTCTTGGACAATAAACACCGACCTACAGTGTGGTGCTGAGCAGCTCTAGCATGAAGAGCGTGAGTGGTACAGGATGAGAGTTATGTGGTTAAACAGGCCATGCTGACGTGATGGCAGCTCTCCATTCAGAACAGGGCCTGAGAGGCCAAGGCCACATCCTGGCAGAGCAGGGACACTTTCAATAGGAATATATAATGAGTCCAACCATCATTTCAGTCATTCGTTATATATCATATATACTATATCATATTATATATCATATATATATATCACTAAATATTTAGATTTTCTTTGCTTTTAATTCATCATTTTCAAAGCAGCTTTATATAGACGTAATCAGTTGCAGCAACAAGGCATGGTTAATGCAGGTGCAAGATGAACACCTAACCCTCTGAGATAGCAGTATTTTATGTTCATGTTTACTCGTGCTTATCTTACTCTGGGAAAAAAATGTGTGGGAATGACAACCATTTTATGTGCAGTTTTGTGTTTATATCTGCTCAGAGAATATCGGTTAGAGGCCCGTCATGTATTTGAAAGTAAACTTGATCCCAGTCGTCCTGGGAAATTACAGAAGGTGTTTTAATTGTAACCACAGATAAGGAGATGACGTGTCTCGGTCTTTTTCAGACACAGTGAACTGTAAATACCTACACTTAAATGGTGCATTTATGTGCTAATGTGTATAATGTGTATCACATATCAGAGCTCTAGGTATCTGTTCTGGGTATGGGATTTATTTATTTAATGTCATTTGTAGTCTTAATTTAGGATATATTATTTATGGAGTCATAAATAAACCAAATAAATGGATATTTAGAGGGAAAAAGGAGAAGACCCTTGGAGGTTGATTCAGGGTGTCCTGTGTGTAGTCGGACTGCTAAAGAGATTCAAGACGAGAGAGAAGAGAGTAGAAACCGGAAACAACAGTGGCCTTATCAAAGAGATGTTAGCAAATTCCGCACTCCGAGTTCGCCGCTGTCCCTTGAGCCCCTGCTAGCCTGTTATCACCCTGCCAAGCAGGGGGACTTTGAAATTGGCACTTTCCTTCATGTGACACTTATACCTGCTGATAGACCATTAGATTACTTAGCTATTCACTCATTCGCTACCATAGTGTCACTTTCTCCTTCATAACAGTGTTTTCATGGAGCAATTTTACTCACCCACTCAAGTCTTTTGAAAGTGGTACCATAGTAGTTGTTTAAAATGACTCTTTTTTTGCACCCTGGAATTCTCAATTGCATATATTTTTGTACGTGTGTTTCAGTATGGCTGGAATGAAAGTCCTAGACCTAGACTGAAATGGCCATTTAAACCAGATGGTCAGGAATCTGCTTTTTATGTGATGGTTTTAAATAGTCTTGGACTTAATCTAGTCCAGAGTTTAATTTTTAGTCCTACTTCAGGACTAAATAAATGCTTAAATTAAACCTACCAGGAGAAAGGTTTAACTTTAGATGAACATTTTGTTTCCAGTAGGGATGTGCCGGTATCAAAATTTTCTGTTGCAGTTAATTGATAATGGTATTATCACGGTATTGAAATTTTGTTTTAAAAAAGTGGTCTTAATACAGTAGAACAGGTTAAATATTTTTTTCTTATAACAAAAAAAACAAAAAAAACTAAACATTTAAAATAATAAAGCAATAAAGAAAAATATATAAAAGGTAAATGTTTTACACATTAAAGTGCAAAAGAACTATAAAGACCAATACGTATCACTTTACAATAAGACCTCATTAGTTAACCTTAGTTAATGCATTAACATTCAAGGCAAGGCAAATTTATTTAAATAGCACATTTCATTCACAATGGTAATTCAAAGTGCTTTACATAAAAGTAAAAAAAAAAAGAAAAAAAAAGAAAAAGAAATCACAAAAATAAAACAAGCAATTTAAGAACTTAAAAATGAAAATGATTAAAAAATTGACTCAAATGAATTTAAGACAATCGAAAATGATTTTACATAAAATACAGTGCAATACATAAAATATAGTGTAATCAGTTTGGACATGAAACAATGAGCAATAGCTACATTTACTATAGAAGTTATTAATCTTTGTTAAAAAATACAAGTCTTAGTTCATGTTAGCTCATTAAATAACACAGTTGCAACTTTAGATTTTAACAATTAGTCTCATAGACTGTAAACAAATATGGACGTAGTGTCCGTGACGTCACCCATAGACTCCTCAATAGCGGTTTTAAAGCCTAAAGTGTGCAGAGCGAGCCGTCGCCATCTTGGCAGCGCGTCACCGTGTGACTCTCCCGAACAATTGAAAATGGGCAAAAAGGCGGGAGCTGATTGCTGAAGCCACGCCCACCTAGCGCGACGGCATTGGCAGCAGCGGCAATCCACGTCACTCAAGTAGCCACGCCCTTAATTATGCAGAACTTTAAGGCTTAATATAATTTAAACGGATGAGTTATAAAAAAAAAAATCACTCCCCTCACAGTTGTCATGAAGGGCAAAATTAGCAATATAGACCAAAATCATTTTTTGAACCAGGCTGTAAACATGTTTTTTTTCTGCTGTAAAGTTGGGCATTTTAACATGGGGAGTCTATGGGACTGACTCTCTTCTGCAGCCAGCCTCAAGTGGCCAGTCGATGAATTGCAGTTTTAGTCACTTCCTTATTGGCTTCACGAGAGAGAGCGCGAGGTTGCCGCTCGATTATTAAATATCGGAATACCTAAGATTAATGAATGTTCAGAATAATATTTTCATTGGCAGCCTATTAAGTCTAAATATTTCAGTAGTTGGCTATGTAATAGACACCATAGGGAAAACACAAATCTGAATGGTTATTTAAGATTATTTAAATATGGTTTAGAAAGTAACAGCTGCTTTATTTACTGTGTTTACAGGTTAAGGACTGCATTTAGCGCCATCTGCTGAATGTGAATGTGAATGTGAATGTGCTTTCATTCAGCGCGTCTCTCACATGTTCCTCCATGTGCTTCTCATGCGTGCTTGTTTACATCAGAGCGCATGCGCTCTTTCAAGCAGCATACATTTACATTACATTACATTTACATTTATTCATTTAGCAGATGCTTTTATCCAAAGCGACAGATGAGGACAGTGGAAGCAATCAAAACAGTCAATACAGCAGTGTTGTGCATTTTAAGCAGCTGATGGGAATACTATTCTTAAAATGCATTCCAAATTCTGATAATTTGTAACGTATATTTATTCACGGTATTAAGAAGTGCCCACAATAACAATATCGTGCATATCAATCACCGCAATATATTGTATTACCGGATACCGCACAAGTCTAGTTTCCAGTGTTAATCTGAACTATATATATATATATATATATATATATATATATATATATATCTTTTATTCATACAAATTCACAAAGCTCTAACCTTTCATTGAAGTTAAATGGAATGGAAGGGAAATCTCATTATAAAGGAAATATTTTTCTCTAAAACACATTGGGCACCTACTTTTGCCAAGATAACAGCTCCGTTTCACTCCTATAATGCCTGATGAGGTTTAGAGAACACCTGACAAGAGATCAGAGACCATTTTATATATAGAATCTCCCCAGATCCTTCAGTTTCCCGGGTCCATGCTGAAACACTCTCCTCTTCAGATTCATGTGGGTTCAGGTCAGAGGACTGGGAGGGGCATGACACCTACATTTTGTGATCAGTGACCCATTTTTGTGTTGATTTTGGTTTTATCTTACCAAATAACCCAGTCCTGTTTGAAGTTCCAGTAGTTTCTGACAAATGAATATGCTGGAGTTGGTAACTTACTTTATTTATTTATTTATTGAGGCTTTCTGACCCCAAGACTCTGCAATACTCTAGCTGTGATCTTTGACCACTCAAACTATTGTCCTCACATTGCATTAAGACAATATAGACACATTAGGCAAAATACTATTGACTGATTTGTAACATTTCCAGTTGTTTGGACTTGAAATGGATTGAAATGGAAATTTTCAATGGTTTATCTAGGGTTTTTTTTTTTTTTTTTTTTTTTGTAAAGCTCAACAATCTGTTGCTGCACAGCAAAACTATATTCTTTGTTTTATTCATGTCAAACAGGAAAGTTATGGCTGGATAATTTCATGTTCCTAGTCACCCTGGTGTTCAGAAAATATGTAAATATAAATACGAATATAGATCTTCAGAAATTCTACTCATAATAATTTTTCTAGGGGTATAAATAATTGTGGCCAATGTGTATTAGAGAAAAACATTTATTTTCATAATGTGATTTTGTAGTTTAGATTTGTGATAGATTTTAGTTCGAATTTTTAGATTTTTATTTATTTATTTTTATATATATTCTTTTTAAAGATCGACAGGATAAACAATACAGATGTATTTTCACAACCTTTCAATCCAATTCAGTTCAATTTAATATGTGCTTTATTGGCATGACAATTGTTACAATGTATTGCCAAAAAGCATTTTACATTAAATCAGATATATATGCAGCAAAAACATGCATATTGAAGTTGTGTTTTCTTGTTTAACGTTTTGAAGTCAGGGCAAAGTGTTTCCAATTTGGGATAGAATGTCTTTCTAATGTCTTCATAGTTGGGGCAGCTGGTGAAGAAGTGTTGCTCTGTCTCCACTTCCCCATGATTACAGTAAGGGCAGATGCGGATCTCCTTGGGCAGCCAGTGCTGTCGATATCTGGCCGTCTCTATAGTCTGTACCTTGTCATTTGTCTTCTTAATTTGTCTTTCATTGTACTCCAATATTCTGCAGTTGTGTAATCTCTATTTAGGGCTAAATAAAATTCAAGTTTATTTAGATTTTCTGTTGTTTCTTTCCAATAAATTAGATCATTTTCTTTTTGTGCTTTTATAATTCGGTTGGGCCGAATTTTGTGGATGGAAATTTCAGTGTCCTGATGCTAGATGTTGTTAGTCAGGTTTGTTTGTTTCTGCAGCTTCAGGACCATCCGAATCAGGTGACTTTTTTTCAGGGTTCACATTCTTGGTTTTTAAGGGCTTCAAAATGGTAAAATGGTGGAGTTGGGGTCGCTCATTTTCAAAATGTCAAAATGTGATGGCTCTTTTATCAATGCGTATTAGTAGAGGGTATTGGCCTAATTCTGCCCTGCATGAATTGTTAAAAGTGTTCCTCTGTACTCTGAGGATACTGAGGATATCTCTCTCTCTCTTTCTCTCTCTCTCTCTCTCTCGCGCTGCTTAATGTTTTACATAATAATAATAATAATATTGAAAAACTGACAAGAACAACTGTTTGCAAGAATATATTGATTTATGTTTTTTATCTGTTTTTTTTTTTTTTTTTTTTTTTCTTGAATCTGAAACATTTCCTTGGTTCATTCCATGTTTTATAGGCAATCTCTGTCATGCTAATTCAGATTAGCACAGTTGGTATATATATATATATTTTTTTTTTTACTGAATTATATTTTTTTTATTTATTGTCTGAACAGGAATAAAAATTATTTCTGTGCAAAAAGTATTTAATGATTTTGTCATTTGTTTTAACTTAATACAGATTATCACGAGTTTGATGTGTGGTTAATTTTGTTTGATTTATACAAAATCTGCGTAAAATGTAACATTTTATAAATGTTATTTTATTTATTGTTTGAGTCCATTAATATACTTTTATCCATGACAAGTCAACTCAAACCACAGTGGCAGGCATAAATATAGCCATTCTTTGACAGCGAAGGGGTAAAACAACAAAGGACAAACACACATACACAGAGAGGAGCTCTCCGCTCGTCAGACAGACCGCACACACACTGACCACCACACAGCCAGTAGCTCCCTCTGTTGACCACTGCTGAACTGCAGACTGGAGGGCTGTCCCAGCACACAGCTGCCAGCCTGCCTTTGTGTCCCCATCAAGACGCAATACAAGAGCACTGCAGCACTCTCATATGACAGGCACACACACACACACACACACACACACACACACACACACACTTTTCAGTTTACTTTCTCTTTCGAGGGACTTTGAGTTTTGGAATTTGAAGAAGCAGAAGCAGATGTAAGAAGGATCATTTGTTTGCTTTGAAGCTTTGCTTGATAACATAACATAAGTTTAGATGTGTGTACTACAGTAACTTCAAGTCTTCAACTGGTGTCTTATTGCTTTTGCATTTTATATTGATTAATGCACCAATACACAATCAGTCAGAATTAATCTTGAAAAATGTTAAAAACAAATGTTAAAACGTATTTAATATTCACCTATTAAAGTATGTATCATTATTTTGTTTAGAATTATTCATGTAAATTAACTGTTTGTGTGTGTGTGTGTGTGTGTGTTTGTATAAAATACATTGTGATGTAGTATTAAAAATAATTACCTATTAAATATATACATAAACATATACAGACATACACACAGGATTTTTAGTACAACTTTATTTATTTTATTAAATTACTTATAAACTGGTCTATTTTAAATAACTGGTTTGAATATAGAAACAACAGCCATCACATTTTTGCAGCATAGTTGTTTGTAATACGCTTCTCTGCTCAGCCCGAGAGTTTTCACCCTGAGACGCCCAGTGCTGACCCAAGTGGCTACAAATAATCATCCTGCCTCTTGAATTTATTACAGTCCAATTTTTGACAAGTTGATTTTAAACAACTCCAGCGGGGGACGCATTGACTGTATGGTCGGCTGACATGTGACCTAAGTGAACTTGCCCTCCCCTATTGACTGCCTTGATTGATGCTCCACCAAGCTAGCCCTGATCATTCTTAGCCACATGTCAACAGCCAGTGACCAAAAGGGTCATCCCTCTCTTTAACATTTCACACACACAAATAAAAAAACACACACAAGCTCTCATGCCCACATACTCACACACACACGCTTACAATAGCCAGACTGTCTTTTCAAATCCATTTTGAGACTTTGCATACCCGTCCTTTTGCTAGCGCTTAATGCGTTTTGTTTTTACATCTCAGAGCTCGTCTTTCAATCTGCCGGCTTGTGAATTGAATGCTCGTCCGTCTCTTGTGGCAGAACGGGATTCGGTCTGAAAGCGAGATGTGGCTCGTTGTAAAACACACACCATCTGAACAATAGAAGCAGAAGTGCTGTGTTAAAACTGCTAATGAAAAAGATGGGCAGCTATTGACACGTATCGTCAGAATAGTGGTGCATACTTAAATAAATTCAAATGTATTCAGCGGGGCAGCAGAGATTAGAGACTGTTAATGACAGCATATACTGTAGTAGTGAAGCCAGGCTTGATTCTGAATAACTTAGTGCTGCTAATAGCGCACTGTTGTTTTGCTTAAACTGAATGTTCTTAGCATGTTGCCATCACAGTCAGATGTGTTGTACATAGAGGGGCTGAAAGATGTTTGGAGTAATGTTTTGGGTCTTTCCCCACATGGCCAGTGTTTTTGGGTTGCAGCCGCCCATTCAGCACAGATATGGAAATCTGCATTCAAACACTACGGCAGTTCCTGTTCTCCTCATCCTTTTCATTTCTGTTTGTCCCAGTGCAATTAAAATAGTTTCAAATGGCAGTCAGCTGCCTGTCATTTCCAAGCGGAGCTTTGAAACCACTGATTTAGTATTTTTTTTTTTTTTTTTTTTTTTTGTGGTGCAAAGATTGCAGAGACTTTACATTGTTTAAAAGCAGAAGGATGAATAAATTAAGCAAATGTAAATTTCACAGGGTGAGTATGTGTGTGTGGGTTGGCCGTACGAAAACAGTAGTGTTATTTCAAAACTCCTTTGTTAGATCCAGAGTGTCCTTCAGCAATGGCAACACAGTCCCGTGTAATAAAAATTATTTTCTAGTAGACTTTTACACTTCTCTGGAAGAAAAAGTTACATGATTCTGATTGCTCCGATGCATTTCCTTTTCTTTTTCTGCCCATCTGTTATTTAAAGGGAAAAGCCTTATTTTCACTTATTTTCTATATGTGCCATATCAAGCCTTTTCTTTCTTTGTGCAGTTTAGAAGTAGATCTAATTTCCCCCGAAAGATATTAGTTTTCAGTGATGTGTGCGATGCATTGATCTGTGCTTCTTTATTGTTGATCATCTCTCATTCAATATATCTTAGTCTACACGATGCACCTGCTGCCTACAGTACCTGAGTCTTAATAGCGTTTCATACAAATATGGAGATATTAAATATATATATATATATATATATATGTATATATATATATATATATATATATATATATATATATATATATATATATATATATATATATATATATATATATATATATATATATATATATATATATATATATATATATATATTGTGAAATGGGTGTTTCAGTAATGCATTGACTGACATTTGATTTTATCATACTATTACTACTACTACAATACTACTCCTACCAAAATATTTTTGTATAATTTAAGTTTAGATTAAATACTTTGTCTATTATTATTATTCATTCATTCATTTATTTTAGATGTAAATTAATTCTTCAAAAAAAAAAAAAAAAAAAAAAAAAAAATATATATATATATATATATATATATATATATATATATATATATATATATATATATATATATATATATATAAGATAAACAGCTTCATACAATTATTATTTATTTTTAATTAAATTTTTTTTTTTTTTTGAGTAATGACACAACCCATACTAACAATTATTTATTTAGTAGTTATGTAAAGTAAGTTTTTATTACAAAAAAAATATTATGTGACTTCATGTTTATTAACACTCTTAAAGTAATCAAAGAAACCTGGGATCATATATGAGATCCACGGAAGAGGTTTAGTTCAGTTTCAAAGACCCAAGAAAGGCATTTTAAAGAGACATCTGCCTCCAAAATCCCCACAAGTTTGGAATATGAAAGACGGTCAGATGCAATTTCTGCGGCAGCGTGGTGGGGCAAGCACAATGGTTTGTGGGCCAGCGCGGCTCCCGAATTTTCTTATCAGTGGGGAATTGCGGTGTGCTGAGATGCCACCAATATCTTCCCTGCGGCTGCTGGAAATACAGCGAGCCAGTGACATGCACGTAAACACACACATACTCGCAGCCTGGATGCCCTGCAAATGTGGCTCAATCATTGTAAAACAAAGGGGTGCCTTTGATCTTTCCTCATCCTTTTCTCGCTGTATCTGTCAGTGATGTGTCCACTCCCTCACTTCCACATTTGGGCCGCTGTTATGATGTTGCAGTCCATTGCTATGGTTTTTCAGCTCTCTGTCGCCTCAAATTCAAATATTTCCATTTACTCAAAGTGTACAACAACATTCGGAAGTCAGAAGAATTACATTTTCTCATTGTAAAACAAACAGTACTTTTAAATTCAAATGTATTGATTGCTTACAACTCAATCGTTTAATGTTCCCCATGCAGGTGGAAGAAAGGAACAAATGAGCAAGCAAACAGAGGCGGATGCAAAGCGAACAGCAAGCGGCTTCATTCACAATGTTTTGTATCAACAAAGTGAGTGGTTTTATCTGTGCACTTGACAGCGCAAGCCGATAAGCATTGCTGAGGGAGAGACGCAGGCTGCTTCTTTAAACTCTCTCTCACCCCCACTTTCCCTTCATTACACCACTCCCCCTCCCTCCTTCTCTCTCTCTCTCTCTGGCTCACTCGCTCTTTGTCTTTCCCCTCCCCTCTCTCCCTGCTCCATCTCTCTGTGGGAACAGACACTGCCCTGTCTCACTCCAATTGGCTGGGAAGCCACCAATCTGGTGTCCTGGAGGGCCGGGGGGACTGCATATGCAAAGCCCTGCTTCATATTAATGAGCAGCAATCGTGGCTTTAAGTCCTTGATTAGAAGAGTGCAAGAGCTTTTGGTCCCAACTGGCTGTGCCTATAGGCTGTCACCGGGAGAACGGTCCTGTTAATTGCACTGCTCAGTCACGGAAGGGAGAGAGAGGAGGAGGAGGTACAGAGAGAGGAAGAGAGGAGCAGACACAGAGAAGCCAAAGAGAGAGAGAGAGAAAACTTTAATTTATAGAAGAGGTTTGCTCAAACAATGATCGCGGAGTGCACATGGATTCGGTAGAACTTTCGCTCCCTGAGTGTTTTTCCCTGCACTCCGAACAACAGTAGGTGCATTTTCATTTCTTCTACTTCTACTTGTGTGGCCGGCTAGACTGTTATGTCTGTATAGTTCCTGTCCTGGTTTGTTTGTGTGTTTATGTGTGCATGTGGTCACCCGTGGTCCTCCTTGTCAAGGTTGTTTTCACTGTCAGGTAGCGTCTGGAGCTGAGTGTGGGTGCGTAGGCTACATGCGCTGTGCCGGTAGCTGGTGGCTTATCCACTATTACAGCAATCTGCATCCGCTTTGACAGGGCAATGTGTGTTTTATGTAAATCATTAGGAGTGTGTGACGGAAAACAACCTGAGAGAGAGAGTGCCAAGGGAGGAGGGGAAGATGAAAGCCATGGGATAGAAAGGAGAAAATGGTCTTAGGTGGCTTGAATCGCAGACCGGTTGCACAGCATGTGGCCCGCTAAATGTATTAAAGACGGTGTGCTGGCTCAGAGAGAGAGAGAGAGAGAGGGAGAGAGAGAGGGATTGAGTGCAGGAGCGGATGGTCCAGGATCCAGCAGAGAGAACAGCTCATAAGCTTCATATTTATCTCTGTCCCGCTCGCTTCTGTCAGCACAGAGCGAGGAAACACAAATACACTGATTTAGACGTCAGGTATTGCACTGACAGATTTATGTAGACTTTTATTCTGTTCTAAGTATCTGTTATTTTGATTCGTTTTGTGACTAAATCATGCTTGTTTAAAATCATGTGAGATAGCAAAAAAAATAAAATAAATAAAAAATAACATTTTAGGTGAGAAATACAATTAGAAAAACATTCATAGTGGTTCTTGAAAAATGAATTTTATAAAACAAATGTAAAAATTAATTGTCAAAAGAATACATTTTAATTCCTGTAAGTCGTGTCTTCTTGTAAAACATTGTGCATTATGTCGACAGTCTTTGCTTCTTGAATCTGACAAAATAGTGATGTAACAGAACAAATGCATGTACAAGTTTGATTAAACAAACAGCAGAAATATTAACCTCTGCCCTCTGCTGCATATGAATACTGATAAGAAAAAAAAACACTGTGTGTGACCTGACAACACCTAGAGTATATAGAAAAAGGAGAAAAGGCACTGAAAAGGGTCAGAAAGCTCAAAAATCGGTAACCATCCTGGTCTCATAAACCTTCAGTCGCTGTCCTGCACAATACAACACATAAGCATGCTCGACTTCAGCCAGAAAGCGATTTATAAACATACCTGAAGAACATATGCTAACGTAGTTGTGAGAGTGAATTTATTTAGTGATTGAGATTTAAAATACTGCCTGCTGATGGAATGACAGCAGTGGTGTGGATGTGTTGGCACACATCCCGCACAGGATCATTAGATTAACTGGATTATTCAGACTCATGAAAGGAAATTTGGAGATAAGAGTGTCGGTTCCAAACAGCCTTTTAGCCATTTGGCTCTTGCTCGCTGTTTGATCTTTATTTTAGCACAAATTGACTACTGAGATTCTAATTAGTATATTAATATGGTAATAACAACAAGTGCTGGTTTAGCTATTATCATAAATACAGACTCTTACCGTCTGCATGTACATTTACATCTGCAGGCTCATTTTAATATTTACATTCACAGATGGAGATATTATGGAGCGTGTTTCTCTTACAATTATTTTGATTATGATGGGAACCTTTTATCTTTTTGTATTATTATTAATATCATTATTATTTAGGTTAAATCTGAATGTCTAAAAATTATTTGTTTTTGTTTTATTACAAATATTTTAAAGACAGTATATTCAAGAACAAATAAAAACAAAAATAGATGTTTAAATAAATGTTACATATGTGGTGTCCAAATTTGATTGTTCTGCGTGTTTTCAATTTTGTTAAACGAATGAGTGAGGACATTTGTATGAGTCTTCAATATTTACATGAAGAAATTCATGCAGCTTCTCATAAGATTGTCATATAATTGCATGCATGTTTTTTTTTTCTATTTGTTTTATTTTTTATTGAAAACCTTTTGTATATTTCTAAAACACACACACACATATATGTAATTAATGTAATTTTCAAGCAAAAAGGAGAGTAAGAAATCTACACCAACACTTAATGCTCGACATTTTTAATTTCACCATTTCAAGCAGTCAGCTTTTTAAAGGCAATGGAGTGTGAATGTCCACTGGAAACACGGGTGTCATGCGTGTAAAATCATTGCTGGACTCTGCAGTGGGCTGAATAATTCAGGGCAGAATCATTCAGAAGGTGTCTGAGCGTTCACTCATGCATGTTCAACCTTTTGTTGCTTTTGCAGATGATTTTAAAACACCGAAACCCCCCCTGTGGCCCTTAAAGAAAACTTGATTTTGCGTTTCCTCTATAACCGTTCATACTCCCTTCTCTCTCTCTCTCTTGTGCGAGAGGCGAATGAACCCCAAAGGCTGGGATCAGCAGGAATAAAGAGATACTGTGTAAATTAAATTTCCATTTAATCTCCTTATAAAATCATTTACTTAATTCATCTGTCAAATGATGTCAATATGTACAGCACAGATTTATTTATTCTGCCATGTGCGGTGAGTGTGTGTGCACGAGGAGGCCTTTGTTGCCATTCAGTCTTGGTTTGGCTCCATCCCATTCCCCTGTGTGAGAGGTGTCATGGCTCGTCCTGCACGTCTTTCTCTTTCCGTGGCCCCTTGTCGATTACTGTCTGGACACTCTTTGTCTTTACGCTGTCCTGCTTATTGGAGACAGAGCATTGCGACTTCCCTTTATTTGAAGGGGTCTGAGGCATTCCAAGGGTAATTAACTCCAGTTAAAAGAGAGCCCCCTCCCTCCCGGCCCCTCCAGCGGCTTGTCATCCGAGAGAAAAGAGAGGCCTGGTGGGGGGGGGGGGGGGGTTAAAAGTGTAATAAGTGGCATGTCGCACAGACGCACACACTCATGTGAAACGGTCGCACGCAGGTGCCATGCACATGAAAACACACAGCCGGATGTGAGTGTAAGAACCTGATGATGCAGTTGTCAATTTGTGTGATTTATGCATCAATCCATCAGGATTTTCCGAACGCAGTGCAGAGATTTATTTTTTTTATTTTTTTATAAAACATCGACTAAGGGTTTTAACAGGCCACATGCCAGCTGAGATCTGCTTACCTGTGTTAAAATAATAATAATAATAATGACCCACTGGCATAAGCAATTAGCTGCTTTAAATGCAATTTTTAGAACTTCGTTTCCCGTTTTCTTCTGTCTTTATTTTGTGGATAATTCGGTCTGCTGTATGCCAGAGAGAGGCAGAGCAGGCCGGACCGGCTGAGAGCCTGCAGGATACAGTTACAGCAGGTCAATAGGGAGTGTGGTCGCTCCAGAAGCAGGAGGGTCCACGAGGGCTAGATAAGGGTGTAAAAATAGTGCTTTTAGCCACTGCGTTTTCCATTGAATTCCAGCAGACTCACTGTTTGTCTATCGGCATGCGGATGTAGCTTTTCTGAATCTGTTTTTACTTCCTGTTTAGCTATTTCTCAACAGAAGATGCATTACAACAAATGAATGTGTCTCTTGTGTGCTGGTTTTGTATTTTAAAAAATATGTTAGTGTAAAATAGTTTTAGAAGTATACTAGCACAGTAAAGTTAATAAAAATTAGAATATAAGATGAAAATCAGGATGGCGATTTAAAAAAATATATATTTATTGTATTATTATTATTATTAAAGTGATATAACTGGAGTTTACATTTGTTAATGGTGATGTCTGGCTGAACAAGAACATATTTGTGTGAAAGAACTGATGTTAGCTCTTTCAAAGCCAGTTAAGTTTCTCCAGCTCTAGTGGTGTGAATCCGTACTGATTTTTGAATCTAATTTTGAATTGAGAAATGTTGGTCTTGTAACAGAAAAAGGGAAATCAATCGCCCAGCTGGGTGACAGTGAAATATTTATTTGCGCTTTCTCATGTCATACATCACGTGTGTGTGTGTGTGTGTGTGTGTGTGTGTGTGTGTGTGTGTGTGTGTGTGAGAGAGAGAGAGAGAGAGAGATGAGATGCTTGTAAGGCCCAACTAATATATATCTATATATCTATATATCTATATATCTATATCTATATCTATATCTATATATATATATATATATATATATATATATATATATATATATATATATATTAGTATCTATATGCACACCTTCAGGCCATTTTGTCCCCCTAAAATAAACCAGAATGATGAAATCCTTGGAGAAACGTGCTGCAATTGAAATTCAAATGCCGCTAAATCAAGCCTGTGCATGTCATTTTCTTCAGCACTTTTATGTACATTATCTTGCTGTGTTTGCTTAGCATGACTTTTTAAAACCTGTTTAAACGTGTCCCCGTGGAAATTCTTAGGCAAACAGAAGCTATTGTTTCTCTTTCATCTAGAATGCACAATTTCTTTACTTTGAGTCCATTCAAACGAGTGTTATTTCTGCCCTGCTGTAGATTGTCAAAGCAATCCTGATGGGAGGCTTTTGAACAAATCTGCTTATGTGCTGTAGCTTTTCTAGACAGGGTAGGGATGTACCTGACTGCAGCCCAGGTCACTGTTTGAACTCGGAGTTAGCAATTGCATCACATCTATCTGCAGATAGCAAGGCAATTTTTTTTTTGCATACTTTGCGGGATGTAATAGTAGACCTGTGCATGTCTGTGTGATGTGTCAGACGGGTGTATTTGCGCTTCATAGCTCCGTTCTCGTCTGCTCCCAGCCCCTGTTGCGCGGGCGAACGGCTGCATTCCCATAGAGAGCCGCATGCTTCCAGGTTGGAGCGCCCGCACGCGCTCTGTCATATTAAAGCTGACAGTCCATCTGCCGCGTGGCCGGCCACGCTGCCTGTGCTGCCCCTCCGTGCGAGGCCTGCGTTTAATTCCACCTGTCCCATTCTTCAGCCTTCAACCCCCAAAGGTTGAATCACGTGCTTGTCAACCTACAATAACAAGACATGGTTAAAGCCACGTCCAGTGGTGTCTGTGACATGATAGTGCTAACACAGTGGCATTTAATAGCAAAAGCTGTTATTAAGGAGTAACATGTCTATTCGTCTATTTGTGTGTGTTTAAAGGCATCTCTGTATGTTTAAATGTTTAATGCTTGAATGTTCATTGTTCATGTTCATGTTTTAGTTGGTTGGAGGACTGGGTAATTTGCAGGGTATGAGTAACCAGGCTGTGTGAGTTCTCAGGAAGAAGTGAGAGAAAGAGAGAAAAAGAGAGAGAGGGATATAGGCATGGCATTTACCATGCATGGGGCGGCCATTCTTGCATAAGGAAGAATGGCACCTGTCTAATCAATCAGACCCCCAGTATTAACAGATGGAATAGCAACACATGAGTGAGTCACAGAGCATGGCCGCAACTCAACACACACACACACACACACACACACTTGGCTTAATTCAGCTCATTGTCCTGCATGTTAATCCTTGTCCGCATTGATACAGTATTAGGCGTTTTGACAGAAGCATGAAATGGGCTCAGGTAGATCCCTATAGATCCATTCTATCCTTTAGAAGTGCCTGTTTTTCCCACTGATCTGAAGTGACACTTCATTTTAGCTGTTACTCTTGTTTTCATTGTTTGACCAACCTTTGATTTCTAAAACAAAATACCCTTTACTTCTTATTGTTTAAACTGTAATAATAAATGTAATTAATAATGAGAATAATGATGATGATGATGATGATTATTATTATTATTATTATTATTATTATTATTATTATTATTATTATTATTATTATTATTATTATTATTATTATTAGAATAATAAAAACTAAAAGGCAGTTTAAAAATGTTAATTAAACTGATTCAGTGTTAGTATAATACGTGCTTTATTGGGATGATCAGATGTCATTTAGGCACAACCACCACATAGTTTTGCCATGTATTTAATTTTATTATTATTATTATTATTATTATGTGTCCTTTTTGTTTTTCTTTGTTTTCCGTTTCTTTATTTTAACATCTGTTTTCCTCTTTTATTTTCTGTGTCTTTTTTATTTGTTAAACTTATGTAGGTTAATTCTCATTTCTTTTCTGTTATTTATTTTTTATTTCATAAAATTATGTAGCCCTAAATGCAAGTAAATGATTCATGTGATGTGTTGTACAAATGTACAAATTCAAGTACATATTTTGACTGTGCTCAGCAATCCAGCAATCCTGCCCTAATTAATTTCCCTAAATTTGAATAAACTATTTTACTGTATATACTCAGAGGCCACGATTACCATGTTATTTCCATAGCTCTGTCACAAGTGCTGTTCTGAAATATCAGCCATACTTTAGCATTCCGGATGAAGTAGAGCTTTTGTTTTCTGGAATTGTTTAGAGAATGACTGAGATAAATGTGTGTGTTTGTATATGTCCGTGTGCATGTCTTTCTGTGCATGTTTTTTTTTTATGTGTTTAAACATTTAAGATTATCTTTTTTTTTTCTAGAGGCACTCTTTATACTTGAAATGCATATAAATGTTTATAAAATGTATTTACAGCTGTGTTAATGTACTATTTTACATGCATATCTTCCTTTCTGATTTCTTTACAGATGTTTAATATTGTATCACTAAAGTCAAAGAGTTTATTTGCTTTTGATGTAATTTTCATCCTTGTCTGTTGCTAATGATGTGCCCTGTTATATATAGCATGGTCTGTCTACACATCTCTCCCGAATGGGAAAAAAATATATATATTGCACTCTACTTTTCAAAGCATCCCGGTAGTAACAGATATTTAATGCTGCTGGCATTGGGAGCAGAGTAGTGTGTTTGTGTGTAAAGTCACGTTAAAGAGAGTTGAGAGAAACAGGAGTGTATCAGGCCGTGTAGCGTGCGTGATGCTGGGGATTATCGATTCCACTGCTCACTCACCCTGAACTAAAGCCAACACATTACGTGTGTGTGTGTCTGTGTTGCTTTTTTTCCACTAAGCTCTGACTGGCTCACCAGCCTCGTACACACACACACACACACACACACACACACAGAGATAGCACATGCTTTTCTGCGCACTGTTTGTGAGGTACAGTAGACACATACTCTGAAGTGTATAATTTCAGAATTAACTCTCAAATTAGCAACAAAATGATTTGACAGTCCCTAATGTTGATTCAAATTACAATTTTCTGGAATAAATATATTGACATTTATATATATTTACATTTATATATATTTTTTAAATATATTTAATGTCCTTAATTAGGCCTCTAAATAATAATAATAATAATAATAATACAAAAATAAATAAATAAATAATAATAATAATAATAATAATAATAATAATAATAATAATAATAATAATACAAAAATAAATAATAATAATACTTAAACTACAATGTGAGGTGAAATTTCTAAACTTTACACTTTAAGCAGAAATGACAAGATTTTTTTAGAAAAAAATAAATAAAATCGAAATGAATATTCAGCGAGAAATGCCTAAACTTGATCACAGACAGATAGACAGAAACGATCACGAGAGCCTTAGAAAGAGAAGGATGGGAAGACAGACAGATCTTCATGGCTGGGTTCTCTCAGACAGCCGCTGAAGCACAGCATTAGTTGAGTGATTAGTTTCATCAGTCCGAGTGTGGGGACGGTCGGGGGTTGTGCGGCTCTAATGACATTGAACATGTTTGCTGAGTTGGAACGGAGAAGGAGAATTAGGGGCCTCCTCTGTTAATTATAGAGTGTGGCAGAATCACACTGCCTGTGGCTCGTAACACTTCACTTCTTTTGCTCTCCGGTGTTTTGCTTTTATCATTAAAAAAAAAATCTACAGTTAGGAATCTTCAGAAATGTGTGTTTCTTCTTTGATCGAGAACTTAAAGTGTATGTTAATGAGCACAGGTGTTTTTCATAGGTACTTTTTGTGTCCTCAATTAATTTCCATAAGTTCGTATAAGGATTTTGCTGTACTAACACACAGCTTAGGGTTATTTACATCCAGTAACTGCAACAGACACTGCTAAATCAGTCTTTTGTTATCTTCTGAGGCACCTTTGAAGGTTTTTTTTTATTGTGATTATTATGTGATTACATACCTGCGGCTGAGAGTTTGATTAGTAAGATTTTTGATTAGTAAGATCCTTCGGTCCTTGTAACATCTGACATTTAGAAAATAAACCGGCATATGTCAAACTTTTCCTCTTTTACATGTTCATTTCTCAGTGTTCTGTCCCCTCTGATTCGGAGGGTCCCATAAAGCCACGGGCTCTCCTGCCCTGATGTGTACAGGGGCCACAGGCATGCGCTAATCTTCCTGATTCTTTCTTTTATCTCCCGACACTTCAGACTTGTTAAATCTGAGGCTTGTAGAATGATGAGTCTGTGCATTAAAAACATCAAGGCCGGTTTCAATTAACACCTCGCATTAACAAAAGAAAACTTCAGATCCTTAGTGTGGACACAGTTACAGCTGATCCATTGAAGAATGGCGGTCAGGAAAAGAAGGAATATTTTCTCTCACAGAGTGCCGAGTTGTGTCACTGTCTGTCAGCAGTTAATGGCTCAATGCTTCTTTTTCAGAATTCCTTAGTCCATCTCACTGACCCTCGTTTTTATTCCTTTTCTTGCTCTCCCTTTTGTTGTAGAATGAATTTATCAAAGGCCCAAGTTAATAGCGAAGATAAGTACGCCAAATGCAGCGCTTGGAGAACACAACAGCAATACGACATCGAAGCCAGTCACATGCGTGATGCACATGCTCTATATAACCAAAGGTAAGGAAAAGACCAAAAACATTGTCATCAAAAGCCAAAATCTGTTCTGGTGATTATTTTGTGTTTTTGTTGTTTGAATGTGAGTTTGTGTTTTGCCTGTCCAGCTATTACTTATCTATGCTTGCTTCATTCAAGTCAGTGTCTTAGTCTAGTTCATCCAGTGTATGTGTGTGTCGTCAACTTGCAGGGTTTAATTTCTGCATGTTAAACACATGTGCACTGTCAACCTGGTCCTAGACTGTTCCTATTGATGGGCAAACAGCTACTAAAGAGTAACCAGATCATTTTCATGTGTTTTATATCTCAATGTCTGTGTGTTAGTGGAGGGACATCTACATCTGTTTACATTTGCCTCAAGCTATGGTGATAGATGAATGGACTATAGATATGGATAGGGAAAGTTTCTGTTGAGTGTATTGGTATAGGTTGGAGAGGTTGCCTGTTGTCGCCCCCACCAGATGCAGAGGAATGTGTTAAATGCTTCAAGGATTCCGATTAGCATATAAATTTAGATGTATGAAGATCATTGCTCTGATCACGAGTCAGTGAGTTTTATCTAGATTTAGTGGGGGCTGATTTGTGTATAAAATACAGCCAGATGTGACCAGTTAAGAGTTCTCACCAGGCCCTTCTCTCTCTCTCTCTCTCTCTCTCTCTCTCTCTCTCTCTCTCTCTCTCTCTCTCTCTCTCTCAGGCCATCTTCTGTAAAATGTCTTTGTTTGACTTGTAATTTCAATGTCATTTCTGGTTATTACTTTAGAGAGGTTACTGAAGGGTCAGAGAGAAAAGTGCCTTCACTTGTTTGATTTATTTTTCAAATGCTACATTTTATTCTGTTGGATATTTTAATTTTCAGTAACATTTGTATTCAATCATTTATTTATTTATATATATATTGCAATAAACTGCAAATATGGAATGTTCACTGTAAACAAGTGAAAAATCTAATAATTCATATTATATTATGAATTATGTGTTTAAAGGTACTTCAGAGGAGTGTCTTTTTTAAAGTGCGAATGGCTTTATGTCACTTTGTTTGTACTCAACGTCCTCCTTGTTTTTCGAGTTTAGTTAGGTGTGTGTGCGAGGGGAGGAATTTTTTGGGGAAAATGTTTTCAAACCTTTTAAAAGAAGGCGTCTGTGCTTTGATGGGGGCCATCAAATGTATTACATGGATTGGATTTGAGATAGGTTAGTCTGGGTTAAACCAATTTGGCTCCATTCGCATACAAGGAGTTTTCTTCGCTCTAAGTCAATCAGGATCACGTTACTAGTGTAGAAGGAGCTTCTTGCTCTCGATAGACAGGCCTGCCAGGCAATGCAGTGTCACGCCATAGGCCTGAAACAAAGCATGCTGGGAGCTGGAGGACATGGCTTTCACCATGAACATCCACATTGGTCATAGCACAGTTTGAACTCTTGTGTTTATTCACTTTGAAGGGCTAGATGTGTGGCACTGGTGTAATTCAGGGTTGAAGCCAATGCTAATGCTAACAGGCATGTCAAACACATTCACACACACCAAAAAGAGTAGGATGTTTCACTTGCAGCTGTATCCAAAGATTTGAGGTTAACCCCCCGCATAGATACACAATCATACACCGATGGCAATCAAATCAGTACTGGTGTATATGCATAGACACAGTTTACAGTTTGATCACTTATGCCAGCATAAGATTCATACAGATTTGCGGGAAAAACATCTATTAATACAGTAGTTCAGGGGATCTTTGTGAACCAGAAGAACTTTGAACGTTGGTGGACGTCTGCTCAGATAAATAAATCCCTTTACTGAAATAGGCGAACACCCACCTTCAACACTTCCTCACACAGATGCACACACCTTCCTCTGATAAGTCTCATCTCTGAGTGGAGTGAGAGAGACAGAAGCCTGGTCCTGGGGTCAGGGGAAAAACCTCTCCATCTGTTGGTGAGCTGTTACACAGATGCCAGCCATTTTCCAGATAAACAGAATCAACTGATTTAGCTCCTCAGCCTCCAGAGGCACTGTTTTATTTATATGATAAAATACTCCGAAAATTATTAATTTGTCAAGGGTATGGCTTGTTACTGTAAATTTAGCGGGTTGTGTAATAAATTAGATTGCCTTAAACGCAGATGGGAAATCAAGGGCTTTGGGGTGCAGTACGAGGTGGAGATTGGATTGAATCGCAGGTTTATAACTGGGAGGATTGTTAGACTGAGGTGTTTTATAATGTAGTGTTAATACTTTTAATCCTTCCGGAGTCACAGGGCCGAATGTGATGGGCAAAGGCCACTTGTTGGAAATAGATGTTGGGTGTTTGATTTTTTATTGAAATGTTATTTTGTCTTGTTGGAACATATTATGTTTAAGATATTGATAAAGGTCATATAAACTTTTTTTTTAATCAATAAACATCTATTTTATTTATTCCCCTTTTTTAATTTCAATTTTAATTTAATTTAATTTTAATTTAATTTTATATTTTCTAATATTATGATGTTTGAATTTGAAAAATGACAATGAAATATTCATATCAGCTATTGTAGTTTTAATTATTTTTTTATTTTAGTTTTAGTTAAAGTTTTAGTAATTTTGATTGTGTTTTTGTCACTTTTTTGTTATATACTTCAGTTTTAGTTTAAATTATTTTAGTACGTAGTATAATTAAATTAAAATGAGAAATGTTGCTTTGGAGACAAGCTAAAAAAAAGTACGTTTTTTTATTTTATTTTAGTAAACATTTTATTTTAACATTTTATTTTAAGTAAATGTTTTTTGTTTTGTTTTATTTTTATTTCATATTTAGTTTTAGTTAGAATATTATATATAATATTCCTGGTTCATGTGTATGTTGATACATTACATTATTTATGATATGCTTGAATTTCATTTTTTTATTTTCATTTTAGCAGTACTTAGTCTAAATATAATGCATTTATCATAACTCCTATTATATTTGAAAGTTTTTTCATTCATATCTATTAATATTTGTATTAACATATTTCGTATAGTTATTTTATTTTTATATGTATTTTTTTGTATCATTATTTAAATTATTATATTTTGGGTGTTTATGTATAGTAAATATATAGTAAATGAATATAGTTAATTAGCAAGTACTGTAGATATATAAAATTATTCTTGTCTCAGACAACTAATAATGAAAGAAACCGCATAGTTGTGGTAGTTCTGTTGGTAAGTGAAGTTGGAGTGATGTTACCATCTTTGCCATCAAAGCAATGCTGAAAAAACGATTGGACTGTTGGCGCCTCTTCTTTCACCCTAATGAATGTGTGCCTGCAGACATGGATGGTGTTTCGTTCAGGGTTGGGGACTGGGCTCCTTGCAGAGAGAGAGAGAGAGAGAGAGAGAGAGAGAGAGAGAGAGAGAGAGTGGCGGAACGGGTATTACAGAGGTAAACCCGATTATGGGCGGAATTTGAATTAGATTTTGTAACAGATGGTTGTGTTGAAAATTTAAGATGCTTTGCGGCAGGGGAAGGCGACAGCAGCTCGGCGCGTCTCCACGCGAGTGGGGGTGATAGACAGCTATAACTCAGGACAACCCTGCCATGACAGCCAATTTCAAGAATCTGATCTGGTTAAAGACATGGCTTCCACCGGTTCACTCACCAAAAAACAACCACCATTTCTCTCCTTTCCTCCCTCCCTCTTTTTGCCCGCTTTCAGCACCTCTTTTACAAGCCTGTCATATTTCCTGGAATAAAATCCTCTTTAACCATCTGTTTAATAGAATGTGTTTTTAATCTCCATTTTTTTACTCCCATTATTTATTTTTTTTATTATATTTACGTGCAATTTCATTTCTTTGACACTGCGGCTCATCCTCGCTTATCTGCTCTCTTGTCCTGTTGGGGTTGAATAGATGGGCTCTAGGCTCTAACAGTGGTAAAGCAGTGATTTTAGGCATATTGCTTATTGAAAAATAGCAAACGGTTATTTGCTCTGCCCTGTTCTGTAGGGGCTGTCACTGCCGAAGAAGCAGCCGCTCGGTCCTACCTACAAAAATCTCAGATAATGAAATAATGATTGGCCTTGTTGACTTAGTTTGACCTCTTACTCTGACAGTGATTCAGCTTGACTGAAACTTTGTTTTGCTGAACTTTGTACATATATACAGTATCTTATTTTATTATTATAACTTTTTTACATTTATATGTATGCATATACAGTATATGTATTAGTACAAGGGAATAGTATTGAACAAGGGAATAATGAAATTAAAATTGGGGGGGGGGGGCAGACAATAAATTATTTAAATATTTTAATTTGTTTTTCCCCCACACAGATTATTTTGCAGAGATTTAACTTTTTTTTAAACGAGATATCTAAATATACATTCTTATTTCTCTGCATTTACAGTATTGTATTAGGAGCTTTGCCAAGGGCTACTGATCCTCCTGCAGTATTTATTACAGCGGAGCATTAGCTCCTCATCTCCACTGGCCTGCCGCTGGCATTTTTACGGCAGCTCGCTCCATTGTACAAATGTGTTTTTGCCATTATCACATTGATTGCATGTAATCAGAGGTGTTATTTTGCAGGCGTCTATCGACAATGAAGTGAATTACTACTTTCTAACCCAGTAATGTTATAACAATTGATCTGCCCATACAGCCAGAAAAGGCAACCTGTTTCGCATGTCTGTATTTCTCATGTGGGAACAAGTATAATCAGTATCCTTCAGTTCAATGGCAGTTCAGTTCCTGTTCTATAAGGTTTCATTGAGTATCTTACAACTTTATTGAGAACAAATGCGCATCAAACAAATGTTAAGGAATGTTAGGGAATGCATTTTTAAATATTTTGTATAATTAGTTATGTAAAATAATGGAATACGTTGGGGTACAAAAACAGAAAAATACCTTTTTAATTTTTTTTTCTAATTATTATTAGTATTATTATTATTATTATTTAGTATATATAATCAGCGTCATGCAATTAATTGAATATTTTTAATACATTTCAGAAATGTTTTATTTGATCGGTCACTTTTATTTTAATGTTTTTCATTTTGTCTGTAATTTTTTCTTTATACAAAATCCTAAAACATCTAGTTTTATATGACAATAATAATAATAATAATAATAATAATAATAATTATAATAATAATAATAATAATAATTATAATAATAATAATAATAGAATGGTTTTTTTTGTTTTTTTTTTTCACCAAAACATTTTACCCCACATTTTCTGCTATATTAATTTAAACAGCCAATAGCTCTCATGGGCAGTTTTGTTCCAGACTGTGCTGCCTCCAGCTATCTGTGATCACAAAGACTTACTGCTTCCGGCAAAGAAAGAGAGAGAGAAACTCCCAGTAGCTGCACCTTAATGCAATGATTATATGTTTACCTCTATAGTTGTCAGAGCACTGGATCAAACAGCCTAATGACACCTTGTCATTGCCAAGTGGCTGTGTTTTCCAAAAATTGTTTTCCTGCTGATTTGTGACATCTTGCCTGAGCACATAAAATAAAAAAAGAGTCAACAGCTAGAGGAGAACAAAAAAAATAAAAAAAATAAAAAATAATCTCTTTGGTTTCAGATCCACTCTGAATTTGAACTTTCAACAAATAGACAGCTTAAATATTTGAAGTCTGAATAAGATCAGGAATACACTACTGTACAGTGACTGCACATCTGAGATTTTTGTGTTACTCTTGTAAATGACTGGAAGTGACTTATCTTTCAAGATTTTCTCTCTACGTAATGATTATTGGTCATGAGAGACGATATCAAGCAGAGCTAATTAGCTTTTCCCGTTGTTCAATTTTTATTTTATTTATATGTATTGTCTATTATCAGTTTTGCACATATATTTCCATTTGCAGTAATTGGTATTAGTTATTATGCAACATTTTGGAAAAATGATGGCATTTAATTTTGTTTATAATTTTAACCCAGTTCTACAGATACTTCCAAAACGGACTATAAATCATTCTTAAAATTTTCAACAACCTTGTGTTTGTTAGCAAGCTAGAACTTTACCATGTTTACTTATTTAAATCAATTCATAATTCATATGAATTCATAACAATATTCAGTAAAAAAAAAAAAAAAAAAAAAGTTGATTTAGTTTTGTTTTGTTTTAAGACCACACAAGACTTTAACTAGAACCTTAAATATGATGACAGTGTTTGGTACAATTTACGAGAAATTTGCGAACTCAGGAATTATTTATAATGAATCACAATAAAGTCCCTAACAATAAAGAACAACCGATTATGTCTTGTGCTTTTTCTTTTTTTTTTTTCACCTTGTCTCTCGGCTGACTATTGCCTGCCTTTTTTCTACCCTTGCACTTGACTATTATTATTTCCATTCATAAACTTAAACTAAATTCCTTCTTTTCAGTATAAGAGTTCCTTTTGTTAATGGCACAGTGTGCTATTGGAGCTCGACACCATGCAGTGGTGAAAACAGATAAAATCATTAGCTCTCAAATAGTCACTCCTCTGTCGGTAAGGGCTTTGTTTTCTTCTAAAATATAGGCTTTAGAATTCCATTTCTCTCTGAGCTAATGTGAATTTTACTGCCTCTAATTTTGGATTCAAATGCAGCCTAGAATAAAAATCCCCCATCTGACAATTGAATTTATAGAGAGTTGTGAATATTGCAGGTTTGGATTAATAGAGTTATAGAATTTCAAAGAGCAGGAGAAAGAGAGCAAGAGAAAGAGAACACTCATAACTTTCAGTCAAAGTTATAGAGCAGGGTGTCTCCTGTTGAGAGCCTTAAGAGCGGCGCTGTAAAGCATGAGGGGCTCTTACAATGCTGGCCCTTTCCTCTTTTGTTACCCGCCGTTTTGACTTCACATTCTCTGTCACTGAGGACTGGAGGCGGGTTTTTCTCAGCTGCCCCACAAAAACCAGTTTGTCTCTGTTACCCGAAATAGAATGAGAGAATATGATGCGTGTGTAAACAGTCTGTGGTGCTTGTGTTTTCACTGATTTTAACTGGCTTCACACTGTGTATAAATACACAACATGCATCCTTGACATACTGGAATGTTCTAGAATACCTGCACAACCCAGGACACCTGTCTGGGAGTATGAGTGTGTGCGTGTGTGTCGGTGATGCATCAGTAGAAGTGTAATAGAGCTTTTCATAATCGATTGTCTCTCACTGCAATGCAAGCAAACAGGTGCCTTGACTCATTTTGAGCCATTACACCAGAATGCATTAATAGCTATAAGCATGTTATTTTTTAAGATTCCATTACTGCAACTTTTTGTCTTTATTATTTTTATTTCATTGAGTTACCCCCCAACTCTGAGAAATGCAACAAAGTACACAGTTAATAATTGTATTACTATAAATTATTATTATTATTATTATTATTATTATTATTATTATTATTATTATTATTATTATTATAAAAAATCATTATCCAGTATTTCAATTTATTTAAAACTGTTTCATAGTATTAAAAAACATTTTTGATTTGTACTTGGCCTGTCAATATTTTCACTAATCACACTGTAAATATAATAATTTTTTTAGATATGATTTATTTTAATTTTATATAGTTCATTATTAATTATTGTAAATCCTCATGTGTGTTAGCCAGTTAGCCAGTATTTCCATGCTTAAAATAGGTTTATAGTACTTCAATATTTTCTCATTTGTTACATATCTCAGAGTCTAGAATCCAAAACTTTGTTGCTTAGTCTGTTTCTCTAAAATTCCTTTGATAGTAAGGTGGTCTGGTTTCTTTAAAGATCTCTCTCATTCGCTCTCACACTCTCTCTTGCTTTATGGGCCTCAGAAGAACTCCTCTTTTACAAGCTGACCGGATTTTAGAGCCCTCATTTAGAAGCGGGCTTCCTTAATTAAAAAGACCTTTGTGTGGTCTTCCAGACTGCCTCTTTTATTTGTCCCCCTCCATCTCCATGTTAAAATGGTCCTGATGTGTTGTTTGTATAAATCCTCCATGATTTCTTTCTGTCACTATAACGACTTTGCTCCTCTGCTATCATCTTGGTTTTTACACACCTTACCACTAATGCAGTTCAGGGAAAATAGAGAATGCGTTTAAAGCACGACCTCACACTCAAGTAATAACCCCCAAAACCTTTGAGGATTTTAGAAAAAAAAACAAACAGTCCCTGAATGATTACGTTGCTAAAGGTATTGAAGTGCAGCTAATTGACAGGGTTGTGGTGAAGTGCACCCCCCCAATCCACCCAATGCTCCAGCTCAGGGTCTCTTGGATTGTTAACAGGGGAAATGGTTAATCCACTCTTGCAGGCATTGAAGCCTCCTGTAAGACAGAGCAGAGATATCTATTAATTACAGCACTCATTAATATGCCTCTCTCCCAGGACTGTGTGGGTGGAGGGGTGGTTAAAAGGATTGGCGATATCAAGTGATGTAGGGTGGGTGGTTGTTTGGGGTGGTCAGTCTGCTCTTTTGTTTGGCTTGGAAAGAGTCTCTGCTTTTGACTATGTTGGTGTCGGTTTGTGTTACTTGATTGATACTGGATGTTTGTGTCTGTCTAGTTGATTTTTTAGTTTTCTGCACATCAATGCATGTGAGCTTGTGTGTGTGAGAGAGTGTTTGGTGACTGGCCACAGGCGAGGATGATGGAACTGTTTTGCGCCTCCGCACTGATTAGAGTCTTGTAGAACAAGTTGATATTGACTGGAAAATGAGTGATGGTGCTGAGCTCTTCGTACTGTCCCTTTCTCTTCCACCCTGCAGACGCTCATCTGTCATGTTGTATTTGATCACTGAATCCCACCTCTTGATCCACAATCACAAGAAACGGCCTTTAGCACTTTTTTGTAGAGATGGACAATTTTAGTCCAGGAGAAAAGGCAGGCTTTGACTCATGCTTTGTAACTCAGCAGTAAATAATTTCAGATAATTATTTCTGTCAAGTGGAAAAGAATCTGAATGGTCTGAGTTCAAATTTATATTGAATACAAAATATGTTTGTTTATTTCTCTCTCTCTCTCTCTCTCTCTCTCTCTCTCTCTCTCTCTCTCTCTCTCTCTCTCTCTCTCTCTCTATATATATATATATATATATATATATATATATATGTATACTCACATATACTCTAACATATACATTATGACTAACAATAAACTGACACCACTATGATTTATTAAATAAGGCAAATTACGTCAAATACATATAAAAGTGCATATAATATTTTACAAATATATCATTATGGTAAGTGTAAGATATAATTTATATATTTAAAACTCTTAGGACATGTGCGAGTTGGTTTTGGCACATTTCTTTAGAACTTGGCTGCACACTATGCTAGAGTAGCAATGTTAGCACTCTTTTTTACAGCCTTGTAGATATACAACATCTCAGACACTTTAGTGAGACCCAGGGGACAGTGGCACACTGGCTCTCATATGCCTGTTCTCTTATGTTTCTTCTCAGAGAAGTCATTAACATGCGAAAAAAACTAGAATTCTGAATTCATAATCAGGGCTTTTTTTTAGCTGCTGAATGTTCTCTCAGGCTAAGGCGCAGGTGGACCCATGTGCGAAGTGGAGAGTTGTTCTTAAGGGCTGGTGGGGGGTGGGGGGGTATTATGTTTCTGTTTCTTTTGATTTTCTTAATGGCTTGGTGTTGGTGACATTTCAAATCACCCCTGCTGAAAATAAAATTTTAGACTAGCATGAATTTACAAAAATAGCAACATCTAAGGTACCAATTAAGATCTCAGGCAATAACTTTCTTGGTTTCCACACACTTTATTTACTGTCAGTCATGGTCACTAACACTTTGGTATTTGTTTTGTCATGTTTTCTCCGTGTAGGCTGCTCTGCAGAATGTCCAGCAAGGACCGCCACATTGAGTCCAGTTGCCCCTCCTACATAAAGACGGAACCTTCCAGCCCTGCCTCACTGACGGACAGCGTAAATCACCACAGCCCCGGCGGCTCTTCAGACGCCAGCGGTAGCTACAGCTCGACCATGAACGGCCATCAGAATGGTCTGGACTCACCCACTCTTTACGGCCCAACCGGTGCTCTGGGTCCCAGCGGTGCCGGAGCCAAGCGTTACGAGGACTGCTCAAGCACTATCACGGAGGACTCACAGATTAAATGCGAGTACATGCTGAACTCCATGCCCAAGCGCCTATGTCTGGTGTGTGGGGATATCGCCTCCGGCTACCATTATGGTGTCGCATCCTGCGAGGCCTGCAAGGCCTTTTTCAAGAGGACCATTCAAGGTTGGCTTTTACCCTCCTTCAGCTAGAACTTCAGATAGGTTCACATGTCAGGCCAAGGGGTCAGAGGGACTTAGTCAAAGTAGGATTGTCCTAGAATGTGCACAAAGCAATTCCATACATCCAACATCTGCTGGCTTTATGCCACTTAAGCAGCTTTCCGTCCAGTAGACGTTTACAGCTAGAGGGTGGTAATGCTTTTGCTTATAAACTTTTCTTGTCTTGTTGCTTCAGATTAACAAGATCGATCAGTTATGTCAAACAAGAAATTACAGGCAATTAATATACCGGGAAGTTACCCATCTGCTAGTTTTTTAGAAGTGGCAGTGAAGCTCTGAGGAACAAAGTAGGTGCTGAATAAATGGGTCAAATATTATGCTTGGCCTGCACGCAATCCAAAGCCTCAGAAGGTTGGGTTTGACATATCGGTATGTTTCATCCCATTAGCCAATAAAACTCTTGGTGATTTCCAAAAACATCCCATCCAGCTGGACATTTATTGAGATCCAGACTGGCTGGTTTTTGAGGGACGGAGCAGGGTTGGGGAGTTATGGGATGCAGATGCGTCAAGACCACAGTTTAGCTAGGGGCATTGGGACAGGCGGCGGAACGGACGCCATGGCAACTCAAATCACTGGCAGCTGGCATTCCGGTGGCACTCTTCCAATGCCACCTGACAACCTGCATCTATCACTTCCCAATTGAGCCACTTGTAGCCAGGCGGTGGGCAAAATATAGGAGGTGTACACCAAGAATGCCACCTCAGGAAGCCCAGAACATCCCCAAATCTGTTCCCTTCTTCATAGCTGTAGTATATGGTCACCCCAAGGTCAAGTTGTCACCATGTTCTGGTATTTAGCTTCATTGGCATTTGACTGCGACTGATGAATGATGGAAGTGTAGCATTTAGTATGAAGACAGGCAGTGGAAGGAAGCGCTAGGGACATTTTATATCTTGTTTGAAACCTCTCGGCAGCCACTTGAGTGATAGACAATGTATATCGCACTAATCGACTGCCACCTAACTCGAATCACATCACTCTATCCTGTCAGTGGAACACACACACATATAGCCTCCTTTGCACTGTGTTGATAACCTGGACACAGCGCTCAAGCCATTGGCATTCAACTACTGGTACTGTAGGAAAGCACCTATATTAGATTGGCAAGGATTTTTTCCCCCCTTGAAACATTTCCAGCTGGTTACCACTCAACTGGCCTCAGCCCTCATGAGAATCACCTCACATCTCCACACACATCCCCATTCCACATGCATTCCTCCCAATCCGAAGACCCTAATGGATTCTGGAGATTACCTGACTAATGTATATTGGAGCTCAGTTTAATGGACATGCGTACTTTAAATACTGTTTCCTGTTGAATTAGCAGTCTTGAGCATTTAGCCCCCTGCTCGTGCTGCTAATCTGCTTTGTAATGGGGTAACATCAGTTCACAGAAGAGAAGTCAATACAAATCAGTGTTTACAAAGTTTGATTAACTCTGAAATATTTCATCAGTGTGGAGGTCCCAGACGGGTGCTATATTAATTGCATGAGTGTGTGTATTAGAGAGTCTGTTTCAGCCCAAGAAGTGTGAGTGCACGTATTTATGTTCTAATTGTCATTCTATAGAGCAAATTCTCTTCTTACACTGGAAGTTGTAACACTGCCATACGCCATTCCAAACCCTAAATTTGTTATATTAAATGACTGTATCTGGCAAGCAAATCTTATAATGCAGCCAAAAAACTATTTAAATGTTTTTATTGTGTGCCAGATTACTGATCAGGCTTCTATTTACAGTACCAAGCATATATAATTGCTTTTTCCCTCTCACAGCATAATGGTCCTTAAAGAAGTTGCTGTAATAGTCTACTCTACAGTATGCCAGGAATCACAGTAGCAAACTTGTAGCTCTCTGTGTTTGTTTATGTGTGGGATTGGTAGGATGAGGAGCTGTTTTAGTGGTCACCAGGCGATTGGAAGTTCACTGAAAGGTGAATTGTGACCTGCAGGTTTTTGTTTAGGTTTAGTAAAGCCTGGCCTGCCTATCCAGCTTCACACAGCTCTGTGACACATGACCTCTGAGGACAGCCAGTGGCTCTTTTCTGCATGCCTTTTGAACCCTCAGACACACACACACACACACAGAGATATGAAGCGAAGATGTATGATGTAGATATGATGGGAAGTGATTGCTGTATTTCAGTGTCTTCTTTCGAAGTGTCAATCAGAGGTTGGGTTTGCACTTAAAGTATTTTATTTGTTGAGAGTACATCAATGCTTTTCTAAAATCTGAGGCCAGTAAGATTTTTAATTATTACTATTATTATTATTCAGCAACGGTGCATTAAATTGATCAAATGTGACAGTGTTTTGGTTTGCAGTCATTAAACACTCTCTGTTCCTTCTCTCTACATGCCTCGCCACAGGAAACATTGAGTACAGCTGCCCCGCCACCAATGAATGTGAGATCACCAAACGCAGAAGGAAGTCCTGCCAAGCCTGCCGCTTCATGAAGTGTCTGACCGTTGGCATGATGCGAGAAGGTGAGAGCAATAAGGAATAGTTGGGGAGTAGAGGAAATGAACATTTTATCCATTGTGCAACTGTATTTTTCACTCTACAAGTCTGAGGAAATGCACAGGTTTCCATAAGGGGAAAAAATAGTACAGGTCTAGAATGAAGTCAAGGTTGAAACTGAAGGGCCAGTTGGCCTCGTGCCTCAAGGGCCACTCACAGTCAGCCAAACACCATCTTTTGCCTTGGCCTCCAGGCCCTGTTCTAACTAACAAGACTGGTTATTATTTAGAGAGCCGGCCTTTGAGGCATTTTCTCAGAGGTCTGCCAAACGGACAAGCAGTTATTTTCAAACCGCCGCTCTCCTGTGGAAACAGGCTCTGGCTCTCCAGGCTTTCCCGCTTTTGATGTTAAAAGTTTACAGAGGAGCTGCCTGAACTAGCCTTTAACCTTCACACGGGAAAAAAGTCCTTTCTGATTTCTTCAGCAGCAGAAATGCGGCACGGCAGCTCGTTTCCTCGCTTCTCATTCAGGTGGACAGGAAGTGTTTTGTCTGCCTCTGAAAGAATTGCCGTCATAGGCGAGAGGGGGAAGACATGAGAGAGAATGAGAGGTAGGCTAAGCTTCTGTCACTCACAGAACAGGTCCTCTTAGAAACGCAGGTGATGGCACTTATAGGCTCACAGTTGTGTGTGGACACAAACGCTATGCCCCTTTAAGTCCAGATCAGGTAGACTGCACCTTATTCACAGAGACACAAGACCAGACACACACACACACACACACGCACACACACATACTCAAACCCTGCGGCCAGCCTACCTTCTGCGGTCCTGAGTGGTCAGCTCACATTATACCAAAACAACTCAGCTGGAGAGCAAAAGCAAGCATAAATGTCCCACAGGCCACATTTGTTTGCGTCGAGCATGAGGGTGTACACATACTGTATGTGTGTTTTTGTCCATGTGAAATGTGTCTTTTTCATATTATCCATCTTTTTCTTACACACACACATACAAACATAAATGGCAATCTCATTCAACACTATTGTTGCCCTGTGCAGGGACATTTGCCTACACGGCCGGTGTCGCTGACAGGTAGGTAATTGATAAGTAGAGGCCTGTTTTCAGAAAGGTCTGAGGGATGTAGTTGCATGTTTGATATGGCATTTTCTCCCATGAGCACCCAGACAAATAGCAGCCTTTTGTTCTTGCTGCTAGCCACCCATACGCACATATATCAAAATGGCACCCAATGGCACAACCATTTGTTGTAAAGTGCTTGAATTTAATACAGAAGTCCCCCTCTACATATGAATAAGGGTCATTTGAAAAATGCATGCATCAATTTTCTTATTTTTCTAAAGCATTTTACACAAAGAATGAAAAGCATGCATACAAATAATTCAGTTCAGCAATGTATAATCATTATTTGTTTCTTTTTTTTTTTTTTTTTTGTAATGTAGCGCATTGTTTTTGTTAGTTGGTTTTATGACAGTCCCTACTGTTGAGAATTACAATTTCTGAATGCTACTATTTTTACATATTTTTTTTTTTAGACATGCATACAACAACACTTCATTTACCATCTTCTGACCATTGCACAAGCTTGTTTTTTTAAGATTGTGAAGTTTTTAGACGTAACCAAAGCACGCAAACATAGTTTACCCTCATGCATACCAATTTAAAAAATGTTTTGAATCTTCTTTTGAATATTTTTAAATTGGATTTGTTACAGCATTTCATTAGCTACTTTTGAACATTGTGTAAGCTTGATTTTTTTTAAGGATTGTTGTTTTCACAGCATTTTAGACACAACCAACACAAACACAAAAATTCAACCTCCTTGATGTTCATGTGAAATATTTGGAATGGGTTTTGTTGAATTCCTGAGGTCCCTCACATTTTTATGTGTAAAACTCTCCACTTAATTTCTTCGTTGACTGCAAGACTTCACTAGCTTCACAAACTTTTGCTCATCACTTTAGCCATTTTTCAGGTTTGTTTTAGACATGCTTGCAAACCTCATGGCTATTCATATGGAATATTTAAATTGCTTTTTGTTTTGACTGATGTCCCTTTTTTTGGTGATTTTACAGTACTTTAATGTTATGCTAGCACTTTTTGTAATGTTTTGTTGTTTTCAGTGTTTTAGCCCAAAACCTGCTGGCCTGGGATCAGATTAAATCCAGATCAGTCATCTTTGTGTGTGTATTAGTTGTCAGTCGGCATTAACAGTGGCTCGCTAGCTTTGGTGAGGTACAGGCTAAGCCAATGTGTCAGCATCCATGCAGAGTAACTGTTTAGTGTTGGAGGGTATTGGGGAGGGAGTATGGCATGTTATCCATTGTCAACAGCTTGCTTAAGGGGAAGATCTGTCTGAAATTAGCCCTGTCACCCCTGGGAGACATGGAGGTGGGGATGGGATAAGTAATCCTGATAAAGAAAGGATCTTTCGCACACATATGCATCCACAGCCTTGCAGTTCTGTATACCAGGCATCCAAAACGATGAAATCCTTCAGCACACAGAGCCAAACCCCCGCAGGGCTAGTCAAACCACTCAACATAATATCTGTCCAACTATCACTCGCAGTTCTCTCCTACAGCTTAACACCCCCACATTGCACACACACACACACACACACACACACACACACACACACTTCTCATACATATGCACAAGCAGATCCTCTCAGTAACAACAGACACTCACCATCATACTGAAAGTGTGTGCAGGTGCTCACCTCACAGGCACATGTGCATTCTAGCTGCAAGGAAATTGCTGCCTCCAGATACGTCTTTGTTTGACCCAGGGGGCCAACCGCCTGCCGCGTCGCTACCTCTAGCCACCCAACTGTAAAATTATATCCACAGACAGTCAGAGAGACAGTGACGGGGCCTGACAATGCACTGGCCTGAGACCGCAGCCGGGAATCAGCCCTAACATGCTCGAGCAAAAGCACCCGGTGCTTCGCAGCATGAGGGAAACGAGAGCCGTACATCAGGACTGGAGAGTGCTTATTACACAACACTTAGAGATATGCAGTTCACACACTCACAGAAGCGCTCACAGGCGACCTGATGCATGCGGCGCTGATCTCACACACTTACACTCAGCGAAAGCACTTTTCACAAGAACATATACACTAGGACACTAATGCATATATGTGCACTCATAAATACCTACATGCTCTTCACTCTGCCAAACCTTGCATACTCAAGCTAAGGGAGAATGTGCATATGTGTGATGATTATGATGATGATGATAATGCTAGATTCTCAGCCACTCATGTCTGAACACACAGATGGATGACCTTCTCCACAGAGAGAGAAGAGACTTTATGGGACTTGTTGTATATTTGTTTCCTAAGTGAAAATGTAGAGTTTAAGTGCTTTTATCTAAACTCACAATGCGAATAAGAGAGAGAAAATAAGAAACCTGCAGACGCAGGTTGGCAGAGATAGGATGCACCTTTAGAATATGTAACATCAAATTCCTGCAGAAGGCAATTAGAATGCGCCCAATTATTGTGCTGTGTTAGATAGCGGCTGTCCTAACGAAGGCTGGAGTTTGGATTCTGACAGCAGTGGCTCTCCCCACCGCATCTCTCTGGGGACACGAGCAGCCATGGAAGCAAAATAACCAGACCTGCATGTAGATATGAGTAGGCTAAAGTGTCTCTCTCCCTTGCTGTCTCTCTCACACACACTGACATACTCATACATATGCTTTTCGTCAGAGCAAGAGAACAATTTAAAACTCAAAATCCTGCCTCATCTGATAGTTTGCATGGCGTTCACTCATCCTGTGTTTTTAGTTATTGGCTACTGATATCATAAATTATTTAATTATTTTAATATAATATTCTAAAATTATTATTAGGTAATAATGATATATTAAAATATGTTTGTTATCAGGTAATAAATAATTCTGTTGTTGTGATTATTATTAATTATGCCTTTTGAACGGACTGATTTTAGTGATTTTATTTTTATATTTTTATTATGGTAAACAATTGTGGTACTATGTTGTGTCACCCTTGAAGCAAAACCATTGTTTTTTCCCCTCCCTTAAGTTAAATGGAAAACATAATCAAATTTTTTACAATACATTTTGTTCTAGAATTGTTAATGTGTAGCTGTCTGACTTAAGTTGTCCCAAGTGTCTCTAAAAAAGATGGCAAGAGTGAATGAGTACTTGGTTTGACGTCGACAATGAAGAGTTAATCTGTCTCACCTCCTTCTTCCTCATTTCTTCTTTTCTACATTTCATCCCATTTATGCATGTTATACATTCATTGCTGTTGATGTTGTTCTTTCTTTCTTTCTTTCTTTCTTTCTTTCTCTAACTCTCTCCCATTCTTTCTCTCATACACCGTCCCTTCATCAGCTGCCTTCCGCTCTTTCGCCCCTCTCTTCCTCTGACGGGGGGCATAAATCATTGTGCTGTCAGCGAGCGAGGCTCTCTGGATTATGCAACGCCGCCATTCATTTAGAGCCTGAGGAAAGGACCCGTCTGAGACCACCCTTCACCCACCATGTTCCCCCACTCTTGCCTCCCCAAAATAGAGAGCCAGCATCTTAAAGAGTGCTCTCAGGGGGGTGATATCATTATGCAGTCTCTCTCTCTCTTTCTCTCTGTAGTTTGCCCTACTTTATTCCTAGATAGCGCCTGTGTGTGTGTGCTTTTAAATGTCAGCATGGCAGCTCTTTCTCACAGCTGGTTTGTTTTTGTTCCAGTGTGTGATTGTACTATACCAGTTCGAGGTCCGACCCATCTCCTCATTAAAGTTGTGAACAGCACTGATGATACACCAGTACGCTCTTAGATAATAAAACTTCACCGAAATGTCTCCGAAAACCGTCTCCGAAATGTCTATGTAATTTAATTATATAAAATATATATTATATTGAATTATATCAAATAATTATATAACATAGACCATGTCATGTGGTTTTGGTCTAACTTCTAGGTATGAAATGTCAGTCAAAAGCCTTTTGCCTCTTCATTGTGAAGGAGAAAGTGTGCACCAGAGACAGTCACGCTCTTCAGAACGGAGCCATTTGAATTTCACGACAGCCTCATTATAGTGTCATAACTGACTGGCAAGCCTTGTTTGATAGATCTAGTGATATGTATCACAGCACACATCTTCCTTCTTTACACACTGCACGCGCTTCAAGGGTTGAAAGCATGTTGCTTCACATGAAATAACCCTGCGTGGGTCATTTGGAAGTTGTCTGACTGTCCTAAACTGCACCTGCTTGAAAACCCAAAGTACTGGCCATAGCACACCCCTCCAGGTTGGATCTAGGAATGAAATATTACCCTCCATCCCCCTCATCTCCATCCCCCCCAAACCCTCTCTTACTATTGAGGAGATCCCCTCTGGCACTGCCTAAAACGACACACATAATTAGGGCATTAACTCCTCTTAATTGCTGAGAGGTTTCTCTTTTTTCCGTGCAGAGATAGAAAGGTCAACACTGTGCCTTTTCCACCTCCTCTCCAGCAGCAACAGAAGGCATAGTAGCGCAAATCCCTCCTCGGCTGCTTCTTCGGTTCTCCCCTGCCATCGCTCTTCCCTCCCCTCCAATCCTTCTGTTCTCATGCTCCCTGGTTGCTCGCCATCCTCAACTAAATGACATCTTTAGGCATTCAAGTAACCCACAGAGGATTGGTGGTCCCTGCGCTGAATTGGAGGCAGAATGAGCATTGTATGTTTGGACCCCAGCCAGGCAGGGGGAAGATTTTACATGCTGCTGACTTTGGAGGACTCTTCCCATCCTCCTTCTCCTCCACTCGTGCATTTCCCAGTCTGCCACAACCACTTGTGGGCAGAGGGACAGCTGGAGGTCTGTGCTCTTTAGTTTTCCATGCAGAGCACCAGGGACACTTTGCTGACACTTAAATAAATAACGATTTTTCCCTGAAGGCAGCTGCTTGGCACGTCCATGGCAGATATTCTCAATTAGGTGATGTATACATACAGCAGCTACAAAATAGTACTGGACAATTAGCCAAACTTAAGGTATGAATACATTTGCATTAGATGAAACCTCAAAAACCAAATGCCATTTACGTGAAAGAAGTATAGCACATTTTTCAAGAAATTTTCTAATAGAAATTTACAAAAGTAAATTCAGTTTTACATGAGTAAACAATAATTATTTAAAATTATGACATTACTTCTACAAAATCTTCTGGTATAATTAGTTTTCAGATGCCACTTGATTTTAGATTTAGTTTATAGTGCAATAAAGTACATACATTAAGTGTGACTTAAATGTCCATATATCTTGTGGGTCTTTTGTACATTCAAATGCAAACAAATGCAAATTTGGTTTCTGCACTCTCAGCAACCCGAGAAACCTGTGGCTGAATCACTATATGAACTCCAGTGGTGTGCATTTGGTAAACAGCAGTGTAACATCATATCAGAGAGGATATTTGGAAGCGCTTCCTGCGGAGCACAGTAAATATGAGCGCTGTGAATGTGTTCCAGTCCACACAGGCCTGGCAGACACCGTCGAAGGGAGGGCTTTTGATTGAGCCTATAATTGAGTGGCTCGGCAATAGAGTCTGGACTGCTTCCAACATTCAGCATTTCCCTCATCGCAAGTGCCTGAAGCCCACCACCCGCAATCCCAGAGAATTCCTCCGCTGGGATGCTCGTGTGGTTGCCTCGTCCAGCACCTGCTGACCTTTTAATGGCTCTATATGGGCTCTTGCTACTGCACCAATCATGCAACTGCCCGACTGTCATAACAATGCAACAGTAACATGTCGTTTTGAATGATGTGGCTCATTCAGCGCTCTGTACAGTGCAGTGGGCAGTGGCCGCAGGGTGCAATTTGCCTGCGCTGACTCTCTCTGACTGCTTTGTTTTGGTAATTTGTGACCAATTTCCTTACTGGGCTTCACTTGTGAACGAAGGCACAAGTCCGACTGGGCTCTTGGCTTCTCCGGTTCTGCACCGCTGCCTGCAGACGGCAGGTTGTTTTTGCATAGACAGACCATGCTGAGCCCACAGACTGTGCTTTCCCAGCCGGCCAGGCTGATTTGGTTGCAGGGCAGGGTCTGAAATTTGGCAGGGGCCTGATGCCTGCACAGCTGGCACAGTGAGAATGTCCTTATTTCTTTATGTCAGGAAGCAGGCCAGTAGCATTGCTATGAGCCAGTCGCACCCTTTTTCATTCTCTCTGTCCTGATTATCTTCACATATTGGGAACTAACCAATTAAACACACATACTCGAAGCATGTGATATCATCATACTCTGTCAGTCCACGTGGACTGGTGCAATTGAGCAGGAGAACGAATGTGGAAGGCATGGAAGATGGTTTTAGTGACAGACCGTTCTGGTATGAGCCCTGAGGGGGCTGGGGAGGCTAAATATGGTGCAATGTGGAACTGTTTCTGGCTTTGAGAGGCTTGATAATAGTAATCTATGAATGACAAGAGAGTGAAAACAGTTGAAGGAGAAGGAGTCTTGAATTCGGCAAGGCAAACATTTGTATGCACTCAGGATGAAATGCGTTTCACCACTCTAGATGCAGTATTATTACTTCCAAACCTACAGAATTAAGGGAACACTTCAGTAGTCTTTGGACTTATTCAGACTTCCTTATGCAGCTGATGCATTCTGGGAAATCAAATTAGACTTTATTTTCAAGCTTCAGGTCCATTGGTACAAATCTTCTACTGTGAATCCTTAACAAATGCATGATGACACATTTGCCGCCACATCTATTTGTAAGTGCACGACAACACAACAGCTCAAGTCTAATTAGCATGAGTGTCGGCATGTACAAAAGCAATTGTGTAATTTGCTGTAAAATAGGTCACAGGCATTGAAACAAAGTATTATAAATGTATTTCTGTCCGGAGGTTTGTTTCCACCAGGCACATCAGTACGCATCTGTTAATTTCTCATCCAAAAATAGTGTAGAAATGACCTGCTTAGTTTGATGCAGGGTGTTAATCTATCAGTGATATCCCCACAGATATGCCCGTTGTTGTTAGAAATGTATTTTTTTTCTTGCTTTTTATTTTCATTTTTCTGTGTAGTTGCCATTTAGTAGTTCGTTTTCTTCAAAGTAGTGAAGAACTGAACCTGCAGATTATGTGATAGCAGACCACGTATTTAGTTATTATGCTATCAACGCGCGAGAAAGATATAATTTTTAAGCTTCTAGTGGTAAAGGTCTGTACACAAGATACATGTCTTGAATGAGGAAAAGTACTGGTTTCATGACTCTCTGCTGTGCTTACACACACAAGCATGCTTACAAACAGGAGTATTATCCTCTCCCGGCACCCCAGGCTGTCCAGCACAGAGCTGTTAAGGCACTGATGTGACTGACAGATGAAGTTTCTTTAGAAGAGTGTATTTCAGTGGGTCATACCCCTGTCACTTAACCGTAAACCCACACCCCACTTACATTTTCTGTGTTCACCTCACCTAAATGTCTCACAAAACCCCCACATGCAAATAGCAAAGACAGTCAAAGTTTTTTTTTTTTTTTTTTTTGCATATTGTGAGTGTTCATGTCTCCATTTAAAAGACACTGTAATGATCATGTACGATGAGTCAGTGCAGCCATTACTATGTGCAACAGAAAATTAATGTGAGCCGATTGCAAAGCGTTTCGTTTACTCATTGTCTTTAAATTGCTTTTGGGCTAATTGCATAAGGCCTAATTGTACAGATATTTTTAAATAAGTGCTGATGAGGTGAATTTGACACACTGAATTTGAACAATATCTTTAGATATTTTCAGAGTGGTGAGGTGGAAGGAGTGAGATGACACTTTTTTTTCATTCATCTTATTCAAAAACTTAATATGTAATGCATATAGGGGGGGACAAATGTCTGAGAACATTGAATGATTTTCTAATTTATATATATATATTTTTGTTATAATTGATCATTATTATTAGCACTCTCTATTCTAATTATTTTCTTTAAAAAAATAGGCTTGCACTCTATTAATTTAATAACTGTTTTTTTCCTCTAGAGAGAAAAAAACAATAAATTATTTTTGTATTTTATCCTTTTCTTTTGATTTATTATCCATTTAGCAAAAGCAAAAAAAAAGGCCTCTATAACATTAGCTTGCTCTATTCTTTTTCTATTCTTTTTTCTATCAGTTTACTTTTTATTTATTATATAATAAGAAAAAAAACTTGCTACATGTACTGTGTTAAGCTAACCAAGACACAGCACTTGCCTATCTTTGCTCTCTTGTTGATTTAAATTTCTTCCATTGTTCTCATTTGTAAGTTGCTTTGGATAAAAGCGTCTCCTAAATTACAAAAGTGTGTGTGTGTGTGAGTGCGTGTTGTTTTCTTGGCTGTTATTGCATTGTCATATTTAGGTTTTGATGATATGGACACATATACTACGTTCACATACTGTACTACGAGTCCCAATTATGTACTTCAGAAAAAGAAAAAAAAGCGGAAAAGGCTCAGATGCATGTTCTGTCGTTTGAAGGGTTGAATGAACACACTGGGCATGGTGAAGTGGCAATTACCCACTCATCTCCCACTGACCGACCTGAAGCACCCTGCAGGCCGTTCACAGCCCTCCCCTCCTTACCCTCCTACAACATCATCAGATTCCCCACTGCCCCATATTAACCAGCATGGCCCAGCCCCCAGCACCATCCCATGCTCTGATCTAATGCAATGTCCCGCATCTGATGGCCACCATCACCCACTGCCTTACAGCACTCACATCCTTCCATAGTGACACACACCGTCTCATTCTCACAGCTCCTAGATGCTGACCCGCCACCAAATCAGTCTGTTCCAGTCACGTTCAAGGCTTATAAATGTTTACTAATTTTTGAAGGAGACACTTTTTTTCATCCTGCTTTTATGGATGATTCATTGTGTACGTGTACAAGGAATATGTTGAAAGTGTATCTGCATGGTTTGTGGTCCCAACAGTTTACTCATTTTCATATCTATTAGTGTTCAACCCCTAAAGGTTAATTTGGTTACCTTCTTCCCCCATCATATATCCCTGCTCAACATCTAAAGCTCTACAAGTCTTCCACCCTCACAAGACACCCACTGTCTGTTATTATGATGTATCAGAAGCCCTCCATGTGATCAGTGAGGCCGTGTGAAAGTGTCTGAATGCAGCAGCAGAGGGCTCAGCCCGAGACACACGACTGATGAGACTTTAATTAGATCATTTAGAGGCGAGGAATTGTTCAGGCAGAGAGAGGCCTTGTTAATGCAGGCATACAGCTCACTAAGTAGTTTTTTTCCTTGGCACTGATTTTCCTCAGGTAATAACCAAGTCCACCGCACACAAATACAGGCGATTGAGCTTTAGAACAGAGTCTATTTATCCATCCATTCATCGGTCCATTTATGCAATACTGAAATATATATATATTCTTTTACTACATGAAAATGTATAGATGTACATTTCTTTCTTTTTTTCATGAGTATTAGTATTATTATTATTATTAAATACTATTACATTCTATTAGTATCTATTCGTATAGATAGATGGATAGATATATCCAAGCAATGTGTAGGTGAATCCAATGAAGCTGTGACGTCAGGAATAGACAATGTGGTTGCCACGTCAAATCACAAATTATATTGTACTTTGACAGATAGTTCCCTTGCTTTATAAGTGCAGTTACATCTCATTTGTCACTATTTGATCTGTAAGTGTGGCTACAGGAAAGAAAGGCCCTCCATCTTGCCAGCAATTTAATGGCTAGGAGACGGCCGACAGCCACCTGCTCACAGACCGCAGCGCTGATCTGTTCTCATTTACTCCACCATCAGGACAGATAAAGGCAAAAATCGCTCCTTTTGATCCCGCAATGCTGGCCACCACCTCCCCTGTCCGATATCTCACCCCTACACACTCGTGTGCCGTTAACACTTCATTCTGCCTTGGCTTTTGCCCACCATTGGGTGTCCTCTTGGATTAAACAGAGACCTTAAATGTAATCACAATTATCACAATTAATGCAGTTTTCTCCAAAGCCCTGTTCAGAAGGAACTTGTTCTCCATGGTAAATTTGTGTTTCACAGAAATACTTTATGATCATGTTTCAATTAAACATATCCATGGTTTTCTTGCATTAGCTTGGTAAAAGTAATGGAGCAAATTAAGTACAGTTTTCCGGCTAACTCGGGTGTCCTCAGAGAACTACCCCTTTGGGATAGCAATATCTCTGAATTATTATTTTGTCCTCCACTGTTGAATATCATAACTAAAGCTAAATTTATCATCGCAGTCCCTAGTGCATTTTTATTTATTTGTTTGTTTTAATTTATTTTTACCTTTTTAATTTACATTATTTTATTCTGCTTTTTTCACAAATTCATTCATTATTATTATTATTATTATTATTATTATTATTATTATTATTATTATTATTATTATTATTATTATTATTATGATATCAGGGCTTAATATTGCAGGTGAAATAGTTTACTTGGAGGTTAAGTTTTAATTCTTTATTTGATATTTTATAAGAATTATAGGTACTTTATACTGTATAGGTATTTGATTATTTATTTAATGTTATTGATTATTAATATTATTATTTGTGTATTCATTCACAGTATTCATTACTACTATTATTATTATTTATTTAATTTTTGCTTTCATTTAATTTTATGTAGTAATAATAATAATAATAATAATAATAATAATAATAATAATAATAATAATAATTTAGTAGTAGTAGTAGTAGTATATAAAATCTTCATACAGGGTTGTAGACGCTGTGGGTTTTAGTCCAGAAAAAACATGGGCCAAGGGGGGCATGTAAAGATGTTGAAAGAGTCTCAGTCCATTGTGTGGTGTTAATTCGCTCTGCTCTGCTCTGCTTGCTCCTGGAGAGACCGGAGGCCCGGGTAAATTCAGTTTGAACACGGCACATTGTCTAAACATATCGGCCTGCCAATCAGTCACCCCGAGCCCTGATAAGAGCCGTCTTGTATTATTGAATCAACAATAGGGCGGCTCTGCCGGCAGGAAGATAACACACGCTTATTTCTCTTTAAGTCTCGGCAGAAGAAAGGCTCTGTCCACATCCACCTCATATAACTGCCTCAATTACCATAAAAACCACTGCCGTGCCCAACCTCACACATGCCTCTGCTGCTGTGAAGGAGCCCAGCGTACGTGTCAGTGTGTGTGTGTGGAGGGAGAGGGCCATAAGATAGTGCTGTGTTTCCAATTATGAATTTCAACATTTCAATCATTTGGATGACATTCCATCAGCACTCTCCACCCCCCTAAAATTTCAGGGTCATTTATACTGGAGATCCTGGATGAAAGATTGGTCATATTAAAATTGTGCTCAGGTCTGAACAGCCATGGCTCGATAACCAATAATAGCTTTACACAAGTGACAACGTTCAACTCCCAAACGTCTTTTCCATTGCTCCAGTTGAGTTTTTCCCCTCACAAAGCAAGCACAAACATGTCAATTGTGACCTAGACGTCGACCCCCCCGCGCACCTCTCGATCATTTGAAGTGGGAAATCCAATGGTGATCCAATCAGAAGTGATTCCAATATCGGCAGTCAGCAATATTCCTCCACCCCAAAATGATCGCCGTTCATCACTTTGTCTATTAAGTCAGCCAAGCATTTGGCAGGTTAGCAACAAAGCCCAGAAAGAGATGCAGCCAGCCATGACTAGATTTTCTGCCGAAATATTGTGAAAAATATGTCCGCATCAGTCATTGCCCACTCACTAGCTTCAGCCCACTGCAGTCACATGACCAGGGCACCTGCAGTTCGCTTCTCTCTCGTTCTCAATTTAAGTATTGTTGAGAATGTACAGGGCATGACACAATAATTACATTAAGTAGATATCTTAGTAATTCTCTCCGGATTTTCTGCAGACAATATGCGAGGCTCCCCCTCTAATATCATTTTATTTTCTCGGTGCATTTCCTTTTTCTCTAGTTCTGGATCTGCCTGTGTGTAGGGAGAGGCAGCCATGCACTGGACACATTTCATTAGGATCACCCACTCCTGCTCCTCTTTTAATATTTGAAGGCTCATTTGTTAAGTGGGAATGGTCTTTTCTCCTTGTCTTTTTTCCCCCCTTTTTGTGGGCTTTGGAAATATAATTTTCAATTTTTAATTTGATTCATTTAGATTAAAATCATTAATCAGGACCGAAAGTGAGTTAATTTTCAGGAAAATAAATGAGCTTGTTCGGGTAGCTCTTTATTAAGTGAGAGGTGTGTGCAGAGGGGTGGGCGGTGATGGAGGAGGGTCTCCATCAGGTACTATAGGATCTACTATTGGCCTAAAATGAATGAGTGAGAGAGATACGGCACATCGGTGGGCTTATCCTGTGATTTTGTGCATTTACATCAGATTTTGCGTCTAAAGCAAGATACTTTGTTTGAATTTTGCATACACAATTATAGTACATAAACCCTTGTGTCACTTGGTTATGTTGTAAAGGTCTTTGGGATATTCATATTAAAACCAGTAAAGTCCTAATTTATATAATATTTTATAGAAATATAATTTTATTTAAATATAAGGACCATAAAAAAAACAAAAGGCAGCTGAAATGGCATGTCATGGGGGAAAAAATACCAATCATAATTGGTCATATTATAAGCATAATTAAGTAAAAATACAGTTATTTGTTACGGTTATTCAGCTTTTTTTCAGGAGCAAGTATATTGGTAAACTTTTAGGTGGTTTTTAACCTATTTTGTGCAATATATTAAAATGTATAAATATATACTGTATAGTATTTATTAACACTATGTACTATTATATAAATAATAATAACAATAATAATTATTATTATTTATGTATTTCTTTACATTTTGGTGTCTATTAAAAAGAATAAGCTGTTTAAAGGCAAACAAAAATAGATAACTCTTTTAGGACTTGCGCAGCTTCAGCGAAAATGATCTTATAAGATTATTTTCTTTTGTAAGATTTTTGGTGTTGTAAGTATAGGTTTGTTTTTCTTTTTTTTTTTCAGAATATGGTGTCTTTTTCGGACCACACCGACATCCCCTCCATCACACCAAACCTGACTTGTTTGTCAAGATGGTCACGTCTGTTTATTTGCAGGTGGTCAGCAGATTTTCAAAGGACACAAATCCTTGTCAAGGGCTAAGCCAAGCAGAAGCCGAAATCTTTCACCATCAAAAAATCACAGCATAGCTTCTAAAATTCTAGAATTCAAAGTGTTTAATTCCAGTAGCCAGCCGATCAAAATGCAGAACCCAGATGTCATTCTAAGTTTGTTTGCTTTTTGGCTTTTCTGTTTGGGAATTTGAAAATTTCAAAGCTCAAGACAAATGCTGTCAATATTTGCTCCTCAGTGTAATTACGTTATGGAGGAACTCAAGGGGAGGCGATTGTGCCAAGGGAGCGGGGGAGAATTTAACAGGCTTAAACATCAGAAAATCAAATAGAAATCCACATTTTATGCATGAATGGCACCACAGAGTGCACTTGTCCCATGGCTTAGCAGCCAACATTTATACCAGCAAAGAAAATAAATTCACATTGGATTAAGAAGAAGATTTAGATGACAGTGTGTGTCTACCCCCTCTTTCCTCTTCCTTTGCTCTCTCTCGCATGGTCCCAGTGAAGATTTAATAATTCATTCCTGTAGATCTCAGGGGATCTTGCAACCAGCGCTCCTGTTGCTCACCCATGTTCATTTGTCCGAGGCCCATTTGTATTTAATGTGTGAACTCCGTAGCAATTGGGATTCGCTCTTTTTCTCAAAATGGGGTGTCCTGCTTGCTGGGCTGGCCTCAGCACTTGGGACACACTTTGTTTTGCCCTTTGCCATAGGTCACACTTATGTCCACATAAAAGCTCATAGCATTTATGGAATAGACTGGATGATGTAGGCTTCGGTGAACTAGGAAATCTGACTGGAAGCTCTCATTGACTAAATAACTTGTTCCCCGTTGGATTTAGTTAAAGTGAACCAGCAAGAATATGTGAACAATGGTGGGTTGTAATGTTTTTAGACCTTGCTTCTAGAATATCTACCTTACAATACAGAAATAGTTAAGGTGAACATCTAATGGAGTTTGGCAGCTCAGTAGACTGGTACTTTTACCCCTGGTTCATTTCTGTCAGCACCTAATGACTGTTAAATGTGCTTTCTTAAAGAGGAAGAGCACTAGGGTCCAAAATTAACACCCACCAAGAGCCAAATGTGAGTACAAATTGGCTTTGGCAAGTAAATAGCATGCAGTTGCCATTGGACGATATCTCAAACTTAGTACATGGTGTAAATTAAGTTGTTAGAATTGATGGACTGAATTTTGCTGATGTAAGTGAGCTTTAGAAAATATCCGATGCAGCTTCCACATCTAGTATCGACATCTACTTCATAAGTTTATATTTTGTCTTTATTTTGTCTTAATTTGTAAAGACATGTTAATTGAATAAAAACAGTTTTAATTGTATTAAGTAGCCAAAAGTTATTTATTTGATGATTGATTGATTGATTGATTGATTGATTGATTGACTGACTGATTGATTGATTTAACTAACTTGATCCACACTGTTTGACATAATATGCAAAGAAAATTTTTTTTAATAATCATAAATGTAGAATACTGTTTTATGTCAAGTAAGGGATATTTATAGGCTGTAATTTCATCAGTTTGCTTTTTATTGTCATGTGCGAATTTTATTTGGCACCCTGATGAGCACTAATGCTGCTATTGATGAATATCAGTAATTCATAATTTAACACATCACAGTTTCCTGCCCGTATTTTTAAACGAGCACGATAATGTCAAAAAAGGTAGAGGATTGGGTGATTGCAATACACTACAATGCATTAGTAAATAAATCAGATCAACATTCTTTCCTCCTTATGTTTGGTTTTGGTCAGTGTCTCATTTTCCCTCTAGACATACTGTTGATTTAAGATCTATTCTGGTAGCCAGAGTTAGCTGGTTAAGTGCTTGATCCTATATATATTCATCAGAGAGAAATCTATACTCTTGTGATGCATAGCACCTATAAAAAGAAACTGAACTATCAGCACACGTTTGACGTTCCTGTGAACACTTAAGCCTTTGTTGAGTGGAAGTGGTGTAGTGTTTATGCATGTCAGCTGTGAGAAATCTGGCTGCTGTATACACTCTCCAGTGCCCCATCAGCCTTGGCCGAAACAACAGTCTCCTCGCCTCTTTAGTGTGTCTGCACGCATGTCGTTGACTACTAAACAAGAATAGGTGTAATATAATGATGTGAGTTCAAGGCATCAGAATTCTCTGGCCATGTCTGATTAATTAGTCCTTTTTAAAAGTAGCACACGTTGCTGCCAGGTTGATTGTTTCTCTCACACTTCCCCATAAATTTGTGCAGACGCCTTGCAGGATTCCACGGCACCTATGAAATTCAAAACAAGCCTTGTAAGAAGTTTACGGTCATCTGTGGGTCCTAATAAAAACGTGGGGGGAGGTGTGGAGAGATAGGATAATTTAAAACAAGGGGAAAGCGGTTCCACCATGAAGCAACTAGTCTATTTGTCATCTTAATTAAAACAGTACAATCTTGTAATCTACTGGGGATTTACAACAGTGTGAAAATAATTCTCCTATTTTATCCTTTTTCTTTTCTTTTTACAATTCCTCTTGTTCTGTCAGCCTTTATGAAATGTGAGGCATTCGCTGGGAATTTTTTTTCACGACACCTCATGTCCTACTTAGTGCTAATGAATGAATCAAATAAGATGGTACATTTCAGAACATATAAATAATATCATTTGTGAGCTTTGAGTTGTTAATAGCAGAAGAACATTAAAAAAAAAAAAGAGAAAAGTGAAGTGAAATTATAGCCAAATGCATTATTGTGCATTATTTAAAGGAACCTATTATTTAAAGGGACAGTTCACTTAAAATTAGAGTTACAATTCTGTCATTATTTTCTCACTTTCATACCATCTTTATTTTTCAGTGGAACACAAAATAAAACATTTTTGAGAACGTTCATTTTTGGTACAGTGAGAGTGGATGGGGACTGGGGCAGTCAACTCCCCAAAAAATTCTTAAAATTCTCCTAAATTCTTTTGATATAGACCTCCTAAGACATATGATAACTTTATGTGAGGAAATTATGGAAAAGTGACTAAAAAACCTATTACTGAAAAAAAAAAAAAAGGAAATTCTGCCTTGATGCTGTAATCACCATTCACTTTCATTTTGTGGAAAAGAGCAGCTTGGGCAATCTGCTATAAATATCTCCTTTTGTTTTCCACGGAAGAAAACAAAATACAGATATAGATTTTAGATTGGGTGAATAAATTTTAGAAGGGTGAGTTAATTTTTATGGACTGTCTCTTTAAATGAAGTCTTTTTATTCTCCTTTTTAAGCAAACTAATTGTACTCACATACACTGTATGGTAAGATATATTTGTTCTGTTTTGAGAGTATAACATAATTTTGCAGTGTGCATGTTATATATCGAGATCATTCCTCACGAGCTCATAGATACGCCATCAAACAAACAATCGGCAGCTCTTTGTATCTGCGTCTGTGAAACCCGACCCAGCGGCGCACCATGTGCAGCCAGGCGCCTGCTTGCTTTACAGTCATGTGGCGAAAGAAGGTCTATCAGCAGTGAGATGTATCCCGATGGTGTGAAGCCACATTCGCCATTTGTGGAGGGTAACGATCGCCCCTTGGTCGGCATCCCATAGCCGCTTCTTAATCTTAACCATATAAGAGAAGCCACAGAGCTGGCTGCAAATCAGTAACAAAGGGTAACTTATTCCAATGCTGTTTGTTTTGGAGCGTGTAAATCCTTGAAAAATCCTCCTTCAACAGTGAGGGAGGCTTTCCTAATAATATCCCACCCTAGAGGGTGTCTTTCAGGGTTGTGCTGCATTAATTCCTCATCTATTTCCAGCGCATTGCAGGCCTATGAAGGTGCAGGTCGGACTCAAAACTTTATACACAGTTGCGCATCAGTTTGATGTAATGCAGTATTTGTTCTAGATCCAGGAAAAATCAACCAATCAGGCTAATAAAAGAGCTATATATCTGACCCAGATTAACTTAGATGCAGGTTTCGTGATGTACAAAGATGTAAGATAACGCACGGACTTCAGGTGATGCTATTACTGTACAAGCATGTGTGTAACAGTGAATTAGCCCAATAAACCCTGCAGTCCAGGCACCCGAGCAGGAGCAGGATCCGGTTTCTGGAGGGGTGGTGGTCTTATTCATATGAGAGGCTGTCAACATGTGAGCATCGTGTGTAGTTGCATATTTGGGGTGCTGGCATCAAGGAGGTTATGCTAACAATGTGACATCTTTGTAAGACCATCATTCTCATGTAAAATGAAGCCTGTGGGACACGTGTTCCTTCATGGAAATGTGAGAAAACAGGGTCATGGATCTGCTTTTATCCTGGAGTACAATGTAACATAATCAACAACAAGCCAGGGTCAAAGTTAATTAGCACTCGTTATCACTCCGTCCCAAAATACGCCTGCATGTTGTGCAGTCATAGTGAAACACTGATCTATAGCAGGAAATATTACGACTGTGGTGACTATTTAGTAGGAATGGATAGTTTATTTAGAAAGGCATTGATAATAATAGAATTAAGTAGTATTTTTAATGAGCATAACTGACTAGTTGGTCAATGAAGCCTATTTGACTGTGAATATTATGAATGAAAATCTGCACATTGTGATTTCAAATTTGTGTCACGGTTATGTTTTATCTCCACTTATTGTACACATTCAAGATCTGTACTTGTCAAGAGTAATTTAAAAAAAGATACAGGATATAATATATATGATGCGTAACATTATTCTGTTTATTTTATTTTATATTTCTATTTATTTATTTATTACATTATTTTTTGTTTAGTTTATTTTACATCAAGGTTGTATTATTATATTATAATATATTATATTATTAATAATGTAGGCTAATATTGGGTTTGGGGGATCAAAGTTACATTTTAAGTGCCCATTAAAAATCCCATTTTGATTGATTACTGATCTAAATATTGGGGAGAAAACCCTTGTGTTTTATTTATACAAAAAAAAAATAAAAAAAAAAAAAATATATATATATATATATATATATATATATATATATATATATATATATATATATATATATATATATATCACCATCTCCATTAACATAAATAGATTCACATTTAGTTATATAATAATGGTAAAACCCATAAGCAGCACTTCAAAATTTCAGTCAGTGCCCTTCAATATGAGAAAGGTGCATCTCATTGTTAAATTATTCAGAGAGTGTCAGGCACTGAAAGCCCAGTGGAGGTTGGCGATTGAGCGCCATTCAGATAAACGAGAATTCCAGTGTTTTAATTGTGAAACGAGGGCCGGCCCACTGGGCCTTCATGTCCATTCCATTCCTCTCCAGCATGCAACATGAAACGGGTCATGGGCCACCTTTAAGTGGTTTCCACGGAAACCGCCCACCCCCTTGAGAGGTTTGCATAATTAAATTAAGGCTCTTTTGTATGCCAATTAATTAAAAGCAGGGACAGGTGTTTAAAGCTCTGCACTTATCAGAATCTTGTGTCGCAATGGATGGATTCAGAATGTTTTCACAACCATCGCGCCTCAATAAATTACTCACCCATCACATTTTATTTGCACTCTTTGTGAAGAAAATATCGATGGGAGCTTTGACTGATGAAGGAGAATGGGACGCCTTTAAAGACAGTGATGTGCTTCACACAAGTACTTGAGTACTTGAACGCCTCTGCACTCTTGAGTGTTAACGTCTCCTGTAATTGTTGTCACCAACACTTTTGTGCGTTAACGCAACACACGTCTCTCTGCTGTTTACCTGTTATTTTTCTGTGAGCTGAGTGCTCTAAAGATGCACACGCGCTACAAGCAGGAGATGGGCAGGTGCGTGTCTGGATGTCACATGGAGAGAGCGACTGTGCCCCTGTCTGTCAGCAGCTGGTCATCTCCTGTCCACATCCCTGAAATGGCCACTGACAGCTGCCGTGCCGTTTATGGCGGGCTCCCAGTAGCCCGCTCCCCTCACTGTTCTTTTAAAGTGACAGTGCAGGTTATCTGACTGCTTTACTGAAGACGTCATGTTCATTCTAGAATGATGTGTGATAAGTAAATGTTGTTGTTTTTTCTTGTCTCCTCTTTTTCATCAGGCGTTCGACTGGACCGTGTACGTGGTGGAAGACAGAAGTACAAACGCCGGATAGATGCAGAAAACAGCCCCTATTTGAACCCTCAACTGTCTCTGCCACCAAAAAAGCCATGTAAGAACATTGTATTCATTTAATGTCTTCACATTTATTTATTCAATAATTTTTCTCATACAAATATAAACACTTTTTTTAAGCAACACTCTTCTTCACTCTTCTTTTGTGCTTTGTAGAAGAAAGAAAGTCAGCTGAAAAACAGTCAAACCATTTGTCAAAATGCATACTGTTTCAAAACAACACAGGGGTGATTAAATGATTTAATTTGTGTGTGTGTGTGCATGTGTGTGTGTGTGTGTCAAACCTGAAAAAGAGATCAAACACAGAATCGTATCTCTTATATCTCAATGTCACCATAAAGTAACCTGCCTTCTTTTCAATGCATCAGGAAACTGGACACGAAAAAAGAAAGATAGAGATGTAGTATATGACAGAGCCAATCGACAAAGATGTTTGTGTGTGTGTGTTAGGGGAGGGCGAGCGAACGCAAGAGGGAGAGGGAGGTCTAATCCGGATTAAATCCAATCTGGCAAAGACATCAAACCCACAATACCGGAGCTTCCGCGCTGTCAGACTGCTCTGAAAAAGAGACAGCACGGCAGCGCTTAACAGATTTGTCCCTAAAGCCTTTTTACTTAATGGTAGCATATTCTCCTGGAATACAATATGCTTTTATGCATGATAGCAGTGGAAATAATCATAATTATTACAGTGGTAGAAATCATTTTAGGAATACAGCGCTCTGAATAACCTTCTGCCTAATACTGATCGCTCCTTCCAGGTTCAGCCTTATTTCCAGCCACCCAAAGCAACTTATTTTAAAGCTTATTCTCTATGTATAATTCCCACTTTTAATAATTCATTTTTTCTTTGCTATTGTATTCTAGCAAGATGGCGACTTGGGGAGAGAGAGATATATATAGTATATATATATATAGTGTTCCTGTGGCTCAGTGGTAGAGCTTTGCGTTAGAATGGCAAAAAGGTTGTGGGTTTGATTCCCAGGGAACACGTCAGAAATATTTTGGCCTGAATGCACTGTAAATCGCTTTAGCGTTTTAGCGTCTGCTAAATGTATTCATTTAATTTAATATTTTCTAACATAAATCCCCACTGATGTCTTTTTATGAGGTTGGTAATCCAGAATACACCTTTGCATGGGCATACAGACAGATGTTTAGGTTTTGTAGTGGGTTTTCATATTTTAGTCCAGTGTCCTATTAATAGAGGCTTTCATCAGTCTGTCTCTGAGCTCTATGTATCCTTTCTCACATTCCTTTCTATCTCATCCTCTCGTAAGAGAAGTAACCATGGTCCCAGCCTACCTGATTGATTATTTGCACATAACAAAGGCATGGGATTTGGAAATTGGGTCGCATTGATTCTAATTAGGGAAACATTAAATAAGATTTACCTAGAGATAGCACTTACAGACTCCCCCACTCCCTGGAGTAGCAGGGCTGGGTTGATTGATCCATTTCTTCCCCTCTTTCAACACAAACACACACACACACACACACCTCAGAAGTGAATGCTTTTTCATTTAGTGACCCGTTTTGTCCATGGACCTCAAACACAGATGTGCTGGGCTCAAAATGATTCATCTGGGTCTTGCAAACACACAGACACGCACACAGAGATTGCAGTTTTGTATTTAGGTTCTGTCTGTCTATCGTATTGCATTGACATAGATGATTAAACAGCAAATGAATTCATTTAACTGTAAGGCTGTTGCTAGTTATCTATTCCAATTTCCCTCACCAATCCAATCCAATCTGAAATGTGTATCCTGTCTCTGATTAGATAGACACTAATCTTTATATGCACAATTCACAGCGTACTCCAAAATGAGAATCATAGATGTGAATTAAAAAAGCAGCAGTGGTTGTCAACTGGTTAATATGTGGGTTTTTTTTTTTTTTTTTATACATTTTAAATTGTATTGTTCACCAGCCATTCAAACTCCATTATTTTGGTTTAATTTCATCTGGCCAATTTAAAATTCACCTATTGCTAAACAAAATAATAATAATAAATAAATAAATGAATAATTAAATCAGAAGTTGTTAATATTAAAATATATAGTTAATGTTAAAATATAGATTGATGTTGTATGATAAACTATTTTGGAACATTTTGATGTGCAAAGAACATCTGCTCTGAACCATTAAATCTCCTAACAAAAGTAAAAAACAGCAGTCATTCATTCCTATACCTATACCAAAAATGGCATTGGTACCACAAACACCATCTCTTGGTCCAAAGAAAACAACCAACATTTCATGTTATCTGATTTCATTCTTTGCTAGTGAACCAAACACTATGACCTTGCCTGTATAATCCCAATCTGTTTCTTTGTTCTCCCCTCGGTGTTCAAATACAGTCCCCTTTGGCTGCCTTGCAGATAACAAGATTGTGTCTCACTTGCTGGTGGCGGAGCCTGAGAAGATCTATGCCATGCCTGACCCCACCGTGCCCGACAGCGACATCAAAGCCCTGACCACGCTCTGCGACCTGGCAGACAGGGAACTGGTGGTCAACATTGGCTGGGCCAAGCATATCCCAGGTAGGACATGACCAGAGATGATAAAAAATATACACAACCACAGACAAACTCTCAGTGTGAACCATGGATTGGATGGTCTGGTCAGAACACATTCAGTCCAGATGAAAAAGAGCAAACCAGATATTGTATACAGGTTTAAAAAGTCAAATTTGATATTAAATATCTGATGGAAATGTCAGTTTAAACATGAAAATTAATGTCATATATATATATATATATATATATATATATATATATATATATATATATATATATATATATATATATATATATATATATATATATATATATATATATATATAAAGCAACTCCATAAAACAGTGCAGCCCAGAGGTCTGAAAATGCTACTGTGTGTATGTATGTGTGTTTTCATTACAAATGATTATTACAGAAAGTTACAGCTTAAATAAAATATGAAAAAGAATTGAAATTTTTGATTTTTTTTTTTTTTTGTGTTATTGTTTGTTTTCCATTCATTTTTTCCCAGCATGATTTCAAAGTGATTCAAATAGCATCTTGTGCTTTTTTGCAAGTAAATCGAATGATCAGTGTCACAAATCATTTTTTTTACGTTTTTATTTATTTCACTGTATGTATAAATACACTATACATTTACAAGTATTTATTAATATTATTTATTATATTATTTATTTATTTTCTATATATAATCGTTTATAATAATACAAACTTTTTTTTTTACATTTTGCTTATCCTAAAAGTTAATATTTATTTTCAGGTTTCAATTACATAGAATTTCAGTGTAGTCTCAGACTTCTGTGCTTCACTGTATGTGCAAATTCTGAACAAAAACTGTGAAGTGTGTTTGAGTAATTGCCTGTTTTCAGCAAGTGCCAAACACTCTCCTGAACTCTAAACAAAGCTGTGCCTTGTCAATCAAGGGCATTTGCCTTCACCCATGCCACCAGTGATCCTTTCTTAGGTCAGCCTTTTTCCTCCCTGTGTGACCGCAGACAAGGATCAATTTGTTTAGTTTTAGCTTAAATCCTTCCTCAGTATAGTGCAATATCCGCAGGAGAGGAGGGGAGGCCTTTTCTCCTGCTGTTTCAGCCATCCAGCAGGGTTATTGAATGGATTCCTGACATTAGCCATGAACGATAAAGTCATGACTGACCATGATTGAGACCAGTGCCCCCCCACACCTCTCTCTACCGCTTATTGCCAATCTCCACAAGACAGAATGAGGAGTTTCCAGTAATCTTCTTAACAAAGCAGCTTTTGCATTTAATCTGAGACAGCCCTGGTTACAGAGAGTGGCTGCCCACTTCAGTCCTCATTGTTTGAAAAGAGCTTCCCATAGGTGACTGAATGTGGAGCGAGAAAAATATGAGTTAAAGAGAAAGAAAGCTCTCAAATCTGACAATAGTAAGAGTGGTTAACTTAGAGGAAGAGACATAGTGGTAGTGTCACAGCAGTTTCACATTTATTTATCCACTTTCAGGAAGGAAAAGAAACCAAAAGTTGAAACCTTTTTTTGTTGCACAGGAAGTTGTGTTGTAGTTTGCTTTGTGCTGTAGATATGAATGTCCTAATACTGGCTCCAGGCAATAGTGCCACACAAGCCATTAAATGGGCTTAAAGCTCATTAGAGTGCCAATTTCCTGCCAGGCACGAGATGCAGGATTGGGAAGTTATTTCTGCTGCTCCATGCCAGATTGACCCAGACTTGCCCTGTGGATTTTATGGGATTTTCCCTCTGTGCAGGAAGCTACACCGCTGGAACTTCTGGAATGTGGCACATTTATGTGCATAGTACATGTACATAGTATAGCAGACTACATACTGTAGTGCAGCGGTGTGTGATGCTTTTATTACCTTATATTATACTTTAATAGTTTTGGACCAGCGTTCTTTATTTTGTTATTTTTTGAAAGAAATCAATGCTATAATTCAGCAAGGATGCATTGAATTGATTAAAATTGACAGTAAAACATTTAATGTCACGCACACACACACACACACACACACAAAAATGCTATTTCAAAACAATTCTATTTTTCTGAATGTTCTATTTATTATTAATTCCTGAAAAAAAATTATCAAGGTTTCCACATAAATATTAGGCACCAAATCTGTTTTCAGCACTGTTTTAGGCATCAAATCAACATATTAGAATGATTTCTTTGTATATATATATATATATATATATATATATATATATATATATATAAAAGTTCTCAATATTGCTGTAAAACACGTTTCATAATATTACTGGTTTTACTCAAATAAATGCACTTTTGGTTGCATGAAATTCATCTTTCAATAACATTTTTTACTGTTACTCATAAAACCAGTCACAAGAAAGTGTCCTTGTAAGTAATCAGTGTATTGTGGCACATATTTATAAAAAAAATTCAAAAATACAAGTTGTGGTGTAAAATATTAATTCAATTTCACAATTTACTCATTGTTAACATGTATTGCAAGAAAATAGTAATAATTTTGAACCCTCAGTATTTCATAGCACATTGCATTACACCATATACAAGAGCAACAGAATTTCTTTCCAGACTTTTATTTTTTACGCTATTTTTTTAAGTATCAGGCTGTATATGAACTTCTGCCACTCTGTGTGTATGCATCTGCACATTCATAGCTTTTTTTTTTTTTTCTGCACAGTGTTCATGTGTTAGTTCATTTCGTAGGCCATGTCTGCTCAGAAAGCAAACAGAGGAGTCTCAGAGTTCACATTGTATGAACGATTGCTCAGCAGAAGAGAGATGATTGTATGATTAGACCTCGGCAGGGAATTCTGTGTCTGTTTGAAGAGGAAGGAGCCCCCTCATCTCCGGAGCAGGTATTCCTGCAGCTTTCATCTCCTCCTGCTCCTCACACTCCGATTGCCACTGTATCCCAATGAAAATTTCCAAAGAAAAGTGTGAGATTCAGTATAAAGTTCTCTTCTTACTCAACACATTTTTTTCATTTGAAAGTGATTTTTTTTCCCTTAACCTCTGACAATCAGAAATACCTGTTAACCTCCCCTAACCATTCTGCCACAGATCCATCTGTGCATTTCTCTCTTTTCCAACTAATTTGTCTCTGCAGTTTCTATGGTAAAGTATTTATTTTTTTAATCAAATTGATGAAAGCCTCCATTCTCCAAGAGAGCCCAAACCAATTTATGGCTCATGATACGGCGTCTATGATGCTAACAGACGTAACAAACTGTCAGCCTCTCGCACAGAAGCTAATTTGAAGTCATTAGGTGTGCAGCGTCCGGGCAACAATTTGTTACAGTGGTTAGGAGCGCCACTGACATTTCTGAGCGCCTTCGCTTACGATCTGTCCTATGCGAGGAGCAGGCAAATTGTAAACTAATTTAAACATCACTCAGTATTACTGAAGCTGATGCTGCAGAGAGCTGGTGGATAATGAAGCAGTCTGTGTTTTGCGGAATGGAGTTAAAGACGCCTCGACGGCAGCTCCCTCCGCCGGCGTCGCAGGCACGGCCGTTCCTTTCTGATTGCTTTTTTAATGTGCCGAGGCTTTGCCCCTTCTCCCTCCTCTGATCATTTACATGCTCATACAGGCTGTGAAAACATTTGATATGGTTTACAAACACACTGCCAGAGAGGATGCCCGACCAAAATCGTCAGTTCCTGTAAGCTTGGCATTATGGGAGATGCAAGGAACTGGAAATGTAATATTAACTCAATACCAGGACAGGAAAAAAGCAGAAAATCACATAATGTGGATTAGAGTGAGAAATCTCATTTGTGAGATTAAAGTATTCAGGCTGTAATTTTATTTGAGCATTTAAGCTGCATGCTAGGAGAGTAAAAGAGCAAACGTTTGTAGCGAAAAAAGGCAGGAATAAAAAACCTGTGCTTTTATCTGTAAATAGAATTAGTGCACTCATATCAGCCAGGAAGAACGAAAACAAATGAATATATAACGTATTCAGGCTGTCGTTTTATTTAGCACTTGTAGTGGAAATATTACACTATATATTTAAAGATTGTTTGTGTAGCAGAAAAAGGCGGGAACAAAAAAAAAACTTCAAATAAAATCTAACATGAAGAAAAATATGGGGAAAACTGAATCGAATTGGAGAAGGAACAAAACAAAAAAGGTGCTTGTTTTGAGGCACTAGTTTTATTTAGGAAGGAAAGAGCAAGGAACAAAAACATCTGTAAATAATTTGAAAAAAGAAAAACCTCTGTAAATAGAATTAGAGTCACCTCATGCTGGCCATGAGCTATAAAAATAAATGAAAATGTGCTGTCATATGGTTGTGACATGCCTTATCGTAACACAGCAGCGCACAATGGGGGACAGTCTCACTTGACTTGACGAGTGGGCTACAAGAATGGCCAGAGCACGGACCGGCACTGGCTTTTTAGCATGACAGGACCCTCGCTATTATAGGCCCTTTATGCCGGCTGAAATTGCTTGGGCTTCTCCCATTCTTGGTCTTATCTCGGGGACTTTCTGTCTTTCTTTATTTCCCTTTCAGTTTTCATTGGCACGTGGATAGGCGCGTGCTAACACAATATGTTTGAGCTGTAAAATGGAACCCTGTCGACTCTAATCTCTTTTATGTAGATACAGAGGTACTGCCTCACTCCACTTCCTTTGCCTCTACCAACCTCCATCATTTTTTCTCTCTCTCTCGTTCTCTACACCTTCTTGTCCCTCTCTCCCTCAGCCAGGCCTCTCTCTCCCTCCTTCAATTGTCAGGGCCAGTGCATCCGTAATAGGTTCAGTAGAAGGAGAGAGTCACGGAAGCCCGACTCCTACTCAAATATCGCAGCAAGGTTTCTCAGAGCATAATAAGACAATTACGTTGCTCAAAAGACAGACACGCCATGGGATTAGCATATTCCTACCTCATCAGAAAAATATATATATATATATAAAAGCAGGAGGTGCTTACTCCGTGCAATCTGCAGACGTGATTGAGGTGTCATTGTTATTGGCTGACCTGTGTGTACAGGCTTAGCGGCCTGTTCTTGATACAAACAATAGCAATTAAAGTCACCCTGGCAAAGCGCGCACAAGTGCCTCAAGGCTGCAGCCATGAATGCAAGAGGTGTTTTTTTTTCTTTTTTATGCTTTATTTATTCCACTCTCGCCATGTCTCAGTCATTGGGCAGCCAGTGAGATGTCTTAATCAGGAGCTGAGCGGGGGATTTATCTAAAGCATAGGTTTGCTTTCTCCATAAGCCCCTTCCCAGCCCCTAATCTTCAGGATGGAAAAAACAATGGAAATAGAGGTCTTACGATCACTCCTGAAGTTGTAATACAGTGGCAAAAGTGTTTCCTATTAATATATGTAAGTCTACATTTCAATTCAATTCAATTTTATTTGTATAGCACTTTTTATGATACAAACCATTGCAAGGAAACTTTACAGAAAATTAAGTTTCTACAAAATTTGTATGTGCATATGACAGGAATTTTCAGAAAAATTAATATATGTAGTCAACCAGATGATGAACCATATTAACAGCAATTATTATGTGATTGCATAGTAAGTAGCATTATTCTTTAGTACTGTATGTTGTTTCAGGGTTTGTATATATGAACATGTATAGAATAGTATTTATATTATTTATAATAATAAAGCTATTCATCATTAAATAAAGTATTTAAAATAAATATAAGTGATCATAAAAATAAAATGTTACCATGTTTATATATATATATATATACAAAAGTTATATGACAAAAGTGTAAAGGCACATTTTACAAAAATATAATAATTTAATAGTAATTAAAAAAAACAATTCTATTTTTTTGGGGGGGCAGTGCAAAAACATGTATGACACCAGTCATATTGTCTGTCTGATTTTTATTATTTTTATTTTTATTTCCTTGAGGGCCAGCCAGATACATCAAAGTCCAAGATAACTTGTTATTGTGGCCATCAAAACAAATAGAAAATCTGATTCAAACGAATTGCTTCAAACTCAGTTTATGTGTGTGTTGTGTAAGAATCATGTGGGTCATTTGCTCATGAATCACTCTAAACTTGTCATGCCTTGTTTGAGTGCAGCCAGTGAAACCACGACGTGTTGATTTGACATCTTTCCACAGTATGTGATCTGCTGCATCACCTATATCATCACATTCAATTCATTCTGCCAGCTCACATCTGCTGTGACACTTTAGACTCGAGAATTCATGTCATTCTCTGCCTTTTTTCTCAGTTTCGTCCCTCCCTCTTTCTCACTCCAGTCTCATTTTGATTTAAAACGTGCTTGCTAGTTTTGTCTCATTAACCCTGCGAACCCACTGGAAGAAGAGCTAATCATATGTAAACATAATTATCTGCAAACTGGAGTAAGCCCGCTTATTCCTCCTCGCTGATGCTGGCGTGCCTGCCAGTGCATTCCCAGATGTGATTTTTGGGACCATCCACCTCTTCCCTGCCCTGGATGAGAGGAGAAAACCCATTCGTTACACCCCCACCCCCACCTGATATCCCCACTCCAACCAATCTCTAAATGAGGCCTTGTCTATCACCCCCCTCAGCCTGACACACTGCAAATATTGATTAATAGATGCCCGAAGGTCCTTTTAGCAAATCAAATTTTCACTTTTAGCAGCGGTTTCACTCCTGATACATTCAGCAAAGTGAGACACACTAAATTAAGTCTGACACCCAGAGAAAAGGGCTGTACAGACAGAGCAAAGGACTGGAGAAATGTGTGCCAAAGAGATAGATTTTATATTGGTGTTTTAGCATAGTTCAAAAGTCATGATCACATAAGTTCTCTTCAGTTGCATCTCTCATTATTATTTTGAAGCGATATAAATCAGAAAAATTGGTTATTATAGACAAAACAGGAAGGTAGTTGGTAGAAATTAGTAGTTTTCTTCTAAAGGTTTTGTTTGCGGCATATCTTTAAGGAAAAGTCAGTGTCAGCTCACAGTCTACTTTGAAAATGAGCACAGCACAGAATACTGGATGTGTACCACATCTTCATACTAATGTGCTCTCTACAATCTGTGACATATTGACTCGGGTGTCTGAATGATGCCTGGCTCTACTTTTACCCCATTACACATGGATTTGTCCTTTCTTTGCATGCCAATATGTGGACTACCCATTTCTTTTCTATAAGCTGATTTCTCACTGTGTGTTTTTGTCTTCTTAACCTATATTTGAGAGTATCTGTTACATAAAGTCTAATTAGTCTGAGGACAGCGATTTATTGTGAAAAAAAATGTACTATGGTAATTTTGTTGCTTAGGACTGGGGCTAAATTAACACTTTCATTTTCATTTCTGAATAACATTAATTATTTACAGCACATTATTTTTATTTATTTATTTATTTTTTAAAGCAGGAATTTTGGATAATCTTTAAGCAGATTATATACATTTCCACTATATGCATTTCCTATATGATATATTCCAAGGTAAATGACATCTTTGTGTGAGGAACAGATCATATATAAGTCCCTAGTCACTGATAAACTTCACTGCGACTCTAAAGATAAATGGTTATTATTTTGATATTATATATTTCAAATTCAGAAGGAATTGATTATGTTAAGAGCACATGATATTTCTTCAATGTGATTATTGCTCACCATATTTAAGCATCGATTTCCTCCTTGAAATTAATATAGATGTTCTGATTGTTCTTCCTTTTTGCTAATAGACAATGCAAATGTGAAGTGATTGTCCATCAAACACAATGGGCAGCTTACACCACACCTCGCAAGTAAACACGTTTGTCTCAGCCTGTTGGAAATGCACCTGGCAGAAGTCAGATTTGCATCATGCTTTTTCATGTGAAAACAAATGCGAGTGTGAGTGTAAAGCACTGCACAATGCTCATGTTTATCTGTCCTCTCACGTGTCGGCCATTGTAAAGGACACATTTGGTTTATAAAGGCTGTAAGAGAGCTGAATAGGTGTGACAGTAACCTTCTGGCCTCTCACCAGCTCTGCATTCTTACCAACCCATCAGGCCCTGTGTCTGCCCCACAGCCAGCGGGGGGCGGCCCTGTGTGATTGCCCGTTGAAAAAACAAGGCATTATTGCTCATTTTCCCCTCTTATTAGTTTGATTACATTTGCAAATCAAATCAATCCATCAGGCGGTTTGTAAAGGGCCACGTCCAGCAATCTGAAAGGGCCTCCTAGTAATCTCCATCTAATAAGATGCAAATGTGTCACATCAGTAAGTAGCCAATAAATCACTGCTGCGTCTACGCCAATCATTAACCATCAGAATGAACAGTCAATTTTTAGTATTTTCAATTTGTGATATGCTAGTTGAATATAAAGATAGATGGACGTAATTATACCAACCAAACTCTATTTCACTCCTCCCATCTCCAACAGCAAATTTGCTGGGAGGTAGAAAAGGCCTGTCATCATATTGTGATTTTTTTTTGTTGTTGTTGTTTTTGGTCTAAGGGTTCATACAAAGTTCACAGACTCACAGGCTCGAAATGGCCCTCCCCTGATACCCCACCCTAAAGTATCAGTTCAGGGGGGCATCATCTCTATCAGAGTGTAAGCAGGCTGGAAAATGGGAATGGATATGAGCTGTCGGTTGGCTTTGAGGAATTATAAGCTCACATCTACACCTTTAAACGAGGCTGTGAGTTAAACAGGCAGCTCTCGAAGATGTGCAACATATTGCCTCAGTCCTGTACACGAGTCTAATCACGATGTAAATTATTATCGATGCGGTAGCAAGGCGACTCTGCCTGTGTGTGGTCGTGCCCAGTGTGTTGCTTATGAATAAAGTGATTGGCTATGTTTTAAAGAGAAAAAGTGTCCTCTTCACAAAGTGCGAAGCAGAGCAGATCAGCAGTGCTTCACAAATGCAGATTTACGGAAAACCTGCAGAAGCATTTAGAAGGACAATAACACACTCATTTTATTTATTTATTTATTTTTAATTGTTTTTCAAAATCTATTAATATGTTCCAAAAATACATGTTAAAATGCACTTCATAAATATAATGATTTTAACAGACCTCTTTCATGATAAACACTTTTAATATGTAACAAATGTTTTTTTTTAATAATACATTTTAAATACTTTTTATAAAATAACGATAATATATACATTATATATAGATATTATATTTTTTATAAATTTTATAATAAAAAGATAAAGATAATAGAAGATTTGTATCTACTTTAATATTTAATTGTTATTTGTTTAAAATGTTCAACATATTTGTATTTAGTTTTACAATGATTTGAAATCATTGTAAAACTAAATACAAATATATATTTTTTTTTTATAGATTTTTCATTTTCTTTATTGTGGTCACTTATTTTTCATTGACCCACATGTGTTGATCCTGAATGAGATTTTAGCCAGTTCATATTCAAAGTGATTTGAAAGCAATACTGGTTCAAATACAATCTCACTTCTCTCTCACAGACTCCTCACACATGGATGTCTTAACATCTAAGTGTCCTCCTTCTCCTCCTCATCACCTTATTTCATATTTGAATGTAAATTCACATTTAAATGTCTGCTACCTTCAGGGTGTCCAAAATGTTCTCCTTTCCTTTTTTCCCTTTCTGAATTTTCCTCTCTGCCTCTTTGTTGAAGTCCCTCAGGTACAGAGAATCTCCCCTCTCAGAAACTCTTCTGTACTTCTAAGGCCAAAGAGCCATTGTGTCTTGCAAAGTGGCATCAGCATATTCTTTTTGCCTTATTCTTTCCTTCCTGAATATTTTGAACATAAAATGTGGCCCTACTCAAATAAGCCCTTGTGTTTATCATGATCGATGCTTTCATGCATTTCTCTGTTATATTATTCTCTCTGTTCTGAAATAGCTATACTTCAGAGTGCATGCTCTCTTATGTCCGTTGCTATATTTTAATTTATTTCTGTGCATATGCATTAAAGGGACAGTTCACACAGAAAACATGCTGGCATTTACTCGCCATCTTGTAGTTCCAAGCCTATATTCTTTTGAGAAATACAAGATATTTTTAAAATAATTTTTTGTCCATAAAATAAAAAAAACTAAATAAACACATTTGGGGGAAAAAAATTCAAAATATGGGTGAACTGTTCCTTTAAGTATGTACACTGCCATCCTATATCACATTCTCACCATTCACATGCACATACTGTATACAAATTCCCAATGCCTGACTTCTTCCTCCACATGCATCACTGTGGCCTTATTTCCAATTTATGTAATCAAACCGTGGCTAAGAACGCTCATTCACGCCGGCCGCTAAACAGCATTTGGGTTTTTGCTGCAGATTTATAGTTTATCTTTATCTTTTGCTTCATCTGTGGGTAGCTATTACGCCAGCCTGGCCAGCTTATTGTTTGGGCCTGATAGATCTGTGTGCAGTCCATCACTTGGAGCTGTGCGCCCGGAAAGCCATCGGCCTGCCTGATGATGAAATACGAGCTATCAGCCTCAGTAATGGCTGTAAAATTTCATAATTACACGGCTTTTATTACATTGCATAATGACCCTGAAGCAGTATGGAACAATTAATTAAGATTTTCAGCCGTAGCTTCTGCAGAAATTAAAAGGTGCTCATTGCCGTGGAATGAGGTGATGTCTTGTCTCGGAAGCATCAAAGACTCCTTCTCTGCCTGCATGCGTTGTTGACACCAGAGTGTTTGTGGAAATGCATTGCATTCCTCTGCTTCTGTTTGTCTGGCCAGATCATGTTTGCGAGAGACGTTAATCCTCCAGTATGAAATTAATCCATGCAGTCAGGCCTCTATCGGAAAGATCTGGATGTTTTTTTCCCAAATATAATCTCCCTAAGCATATAAATAATATGCTGCAGTAATAGCAGTTATTCCATGTCTCGGAGAAGAATGCATCATCAAAGATTTTTTTCTTGTGTTATTATTATTTTATTCCCGAGACGTCCAGATGAGATAGGGTTTGTCAATACAGCCTGGTAAGGGGTTTTATCGATCAGCATGGGAAAACAAATGAATCGGTATAAGTATTTGCCCCGTACCCCTCCCGTATGTGCACACACATGCTCTCACGCTCCTGTCTATATGCCGTGGCAAACTAAGAGAACGTCTGAAGCTCAGGCTTAAGCCCTCACTTCGTGCATCTCGTGGCCTTTCCTAACACATCCTTTTGTGCTTGATGGAACGGCGGTGATTGCGTTCATCAGAGGGTCCGACTTTCACAGGAGTTAGGGGAGACCTCTAGAGCTCTGTGAAAACTACACTAATACCTCCTGATAGGAATAGGACAAAACTACTATCTTTTCAGCAAACATCGGCATGAAAAACAGGAACTACAGGATGAGCAGAACCGAGCCCCATGAGGAAGGGGACATGTTTGTTTTGTGTTTTTGCCACATAAATAATCTCATTAGTTCAACATGCCTTTTATAAAAACAATAAAATCTCCAAATCCATTTCAATCCCTAGATTCATAATATCACCCTCCACCTGAAATCCTTAAGAGGCACTGGGGAGAAATAAGAAAAAGGTGTCATTAAAATGTAAATATTGATATTTCGTTGCTGGAAATGGCTTTTCGGTGCTGTGGTTAATGTCACTCCATCTGTGGAGCCTCTGCCATTGATGCTTTATTGCAGTCCGGGGAGCTGCCGCCCTTCTCCGCGTCCGCCACCAGGGCACATGTGCTTGTTGCTGCGTCGTTTCCATACGCAATTAAGTGGAAAAGTACAGTCCGAACTGTAATCCATGCTATCTTAACCAGCTGTCTGGGTATATTTAGAATTAATCTCCACCACCAATCGGCCTTAATGCATGCAATTAAGAGTCTGCCAATTGCTAATTAGGTGCATTAGAATCAAGAAGCTGTGCTAACATGATGATTCAGCATCTCCTCCGATCTGGGTGGAGCAAACCCTGCAAGACAACAGCAAACAATCAGATACTTCCCAATTGTATACAGCAAGATGCGAGAGCTCAAATAAAGCTATATTTTTGTTTAGTTGTGTGTTTATTGCACTTTTTTTGAAAGGCAATTTAATTAACCAGAGGTGAACACCAATTTTTTGCAACTGATTTTGCTCTCTTTATATGACAAATTTCCAGGTGATACAGAACATTCGGTGGAAATAAATAAATAAATAAATAAATGTAGGAAGGAGTTATCTCTTAGTAATTGATTGGATTGTGAAAATGAAGTAGACGGGTTGAAAAATAAGAGTGGTTGACCTCAGGTGAAAAAGAAAGCCATTTCATAAGGCTGAGCTAGTTGATGCATTTTAGTGAAATATATATTTTTTTTTTTTATGTATATTTTTTAAATAATATGTACTAATAATATGTAAGAGCATTTGTGTGCCTTTTGTAGGTTTTGGTAGTTTAATGACACAGTTGATAACTTTAGCCTTCAGCTGATAGCTTTCAGTTTCTCACATTCCTCACTGAATGGAAACAAAATAATAAGTGGCAAAAATACCATTCCATTTTTTCCCCAAAGAAAAGCCTGAGGGAAAGTCACTCAATTCTGTTAAAGTCTATTGAATGGTAGAGCAGAAGCCAGCAGCTGTTTAACACTATTGCGGTGTGCATGTGATCACGGTAAATGCTGTACGGCAGCATGCCTCACGCTGACAGGTGAATATTTGCTTAGCTGCTAAATGGATGTGGACAGCTATGGCGGTGTTAATGTGTTTTCCCTCCTAAAAAGTGTGATTTCTCTCTCTTCCTCTCTCTGACTGGTGTTGTTTTGTGGAGATGAAAGGCGGCTGGTGATAAAAGCAAAGAGGAGCGCTGCGGCAGTTTGTGTGTATGTGCCTCCTGTCATCACTTCCCCTGTGTCGCCCCTCCTCTCTGAGGGGTGAGGGGAGACTAAAGACCCGACTGTTTACACACTCACAAAACACTCTTGTTTGCCTTTTCATGTTGTTTTTGATTTGTGCAGGACTTCTGTTGGCTAATATTTGCCCTTTATTTGGGTGGGATTTGTTTAGGTGGAGTAGTTTTACAGAAGCCTGGTTTAGCTGGTCTCATGCAGCGTCTCAACGGGGCAGTAAATGGACACACAGACTGGCATGGTGGTTGTTCTTTTCTCACCATGGCCTTTGGCATCATTAGCCTCACCACAGGTTTATCTGTAAGCTTGCAGTAATCACCAATCAGCTGAATGTATTCCAAAGTCACATCCTTTTATGGCTTATTTAGAGATTGATGCTAAAAAGGGTCTTTTTTTTTTAGTGAATCAAACATACTACATACGCTTGCTTTATGTATTTATGTGTGTATGTAGTATTTGTTTATCTCTGTTTTATTGGTACAGCATACTGTAGTAAAGAGGTGAAATAACTAATAAGGGGGGAAATCTATACATATGAAATACATCAAAACATTTGTTAAAAATTGACCAATTTATTATTACAGTAAATTATAAAGAAGAAATTAAGCAGTTACATTCTGTATTTATTGTGATATATGCATTGTTACCCCAGTAGGTGGTGACATGTGACTCTTTTGAGTGAGTCATTGAATCATTCATTCAATCATTTCATGCAAAAGCACTGATTCATTTACGAATGAAATAAGTCTTGATCACTGACTTGATCATTCCAAAACACTGATACAAATAGCAATCATGTATTGATGTGGGTTTGACTTTAACGATTTCTATTGCAAACCAAAACTACAAAATGTAAATATTAATATTGCAAGTTTAAAGTGGAAGTTAATCAATATAAATGTATTGTTTATTGAACTGTATAGTATAAAGCAGTATCTTTCTCACAATCGTGCTGTTTTTCCTTATATTGTGAGATGTCAATGCATTGAAATCTATTATAGATTGTTAATTGGTTGTTTTTTTTTTGTTTTTTTGTTATCAAATGCTGTTCTGTTAAGGCGATATAACAACTTGGACTACTAATATTACTAAGTCTCACCTTCGCTCTCCACAGCACTATTTTTGCAAGACCATTAGTCACCGTGTCATCATCGTCTTGACAAAGTGTGAAAGCAAATAGAGTGTATATTCACACAGGAGCTCAGGAGGGAGCCAGGATGCATCAAATAAACATCAAGCATGGTCATCACACAGAATAGCACTGATTCTCATTGCTCAAGCATGTTCACTTACCCTGCAACCATGAGAAAATAAGCAGGGGTGTTGCTGAGAGTGAGAAGGAGGAGTTGAGCACACGTGTGTTTATATGACGGCTAAGCAGCGTTGCTGAGGTGAAGTCTGCCTTGAGGAAGACAAGGAGGAGGAACGACTGCATATGTGTGTGTGTTTGTTTAGGCGGGCTCTCTCAGTGTGTAAACGTGCAGTCAGAAAAGATTTGGCAGACGGTCGGCCGGTGGTTGCTGTGAGGCCTGGTGGTGAGCAGTCCTGCCCGGCAGGGGTTAACTTCGCATGGCTGCACCGCAGCCTCTTTCTGTCAGCCTGTGCTACATGCTGCTCCAATGCTTATTTCTTCTGAAAAGCCACTGCAGGTTTCACAAGACCTCAGCCATCAGTTACCTTCTACTGGTGTAACCTTCACAGATCCACATACTTAGCCTTTCCTCCCCATCTAGCACAAAGAGCATCAGTTTACTGAGAGATAGAGAGTAGAAGAGAGATTGTGCCTGTGGCAAAGCCCCTTCAGTCCTGTTGGAGAGAGAGGGAGTCTGAGCTCTGAAGCTGGTCTCTGGGCTAAGAGAGTTAAATTGACAGGACGTTACTGGAGATTGAATGCTGGATCAGATAATCCTCATGTGTCATCAGGATGGGGCAGTCTGCTCTGTGTCTGTCAAATAAAAGAGGCTAGTAACATTTACTACCATGGCTAATCAATAAATACATGGCATGTAAATAAATGCTTTTTAAGAAAGAAAGAAAGAAACCGAAAGAAGATTATGCATTTACATGAAAAAGCTGTTTAAAAAGTGACTGAAATAAAAAGTGTGCATGTGTATGTTCAAGGATGTAATTAATTATAAATATTGCCAAGTATTTTATAAATATATAAAAAATGTGCACATTTGCCACAGCTGAAATGACAGCAAGACACTTTAATTTGGCTATTTGGATCCTTTCTCACGCAGCAAAGCAACCAAATGTGAACTGTAATCACGGTCTCCACCAAGCTTTTTTGTGAAATGAAATAACAGATGAAAAGAAGGGGAAAAAATGCATCTTTAAAGTTTGCCCTCACGTAAATGCCAATAGAGAACCTTTTCCATCATCAGCAGTAAATTCACATTGATGGCTCTTTTCTTTTCTGTATTGATCCAGCCATGAGACCGTAGATTCGTATCTGTTAATTAATGCGTCCTGAAACAGCATTTGTATTAATCAGGGAGATAAGAAAAATTGGATGCCTGCACTGGCATGACAACCGTAAAAGCGCAAGCCCCTGATAAAATCACTGATGGACCTCAATAAAGAGGGAAAAAAAGTTCTTCCTTCCACTCAATAAACTAATCATCGGGCTTTTAATTATTCTGCGGAGAGATGTGTGGAGATTGGGGAATGTGTATATCTAATTATTTACTAACAGCAGTGGCTGAGAGGGAGGGCTGGGAGTGGCACAGGGGGAGCTCTAGGCGATGGGCTCTGTCCATCTGCCACTCCACTCCACTCCACATCCCTCGTCCCACCCCCACCCCTCTACCTTTATTTTGTCTCTCTATTTGTCCCTCATGGTCTCATTCTCTTTGTCCCTCTGTATCTCTCTCTCTGTGTGTCTCTCGATCTGTTTTGATACTGTGGTGTATTTTGCCGGTTCTCCAAAGAATCGAACTCAGTCAGGGATTTTTCTCTCAGAAGAAAAGACTTTATTTTGCGCAAAACAAAGTCGAGAGCTCCTGGCAAGAAGATCTCTCGTATGCTATTTTGTTTTTGGTTTTATACATTATATGGGGCGGTTCCACATAGTCAACAACTTTATCTTTAGTCTACACATTTCATACATCCCTAGAGGAGAGGCCTTCTGCTTGCTTTACGCAGGCCCTCAATGTATATCTGACCCTGTGTTTCTTATCAGTTTGGTACATTCCAGGGCGTAGGCAACTTTCTATTAGCTTTTAATAGAATAATAACTTAAAACAAAAATGGCTAGATTCACATTGATTGTATACTTGATTAATTAAAACCTTTCTACTAAAAATCTTCCACATATTCTCCCCTTTGAGACTTAATAAGTCTCACATTTGATTATTCTTATCCAGAGTGCTACTCCATAATCCAGTCATATTTTTTACACTACCTAGTGACTAAATAAGTCACATTGTATTATCACCAGTGACTAGATTATGAGATTCCACTCTGAGGGATTACTGGACCAAACATCTCTCTCCTAATTTGACTAGGAGCGAGTAAAAGATCCAGTCTCCCTAACCCCTCTTTTAACAGTAAACATTGTTAAAAGCATGAATGTGCAATTGGTTCAGCACTGGCCGGTGGTTATCACAGTTATGTATAAAAGACATACAAATACATACATCACATCACACATTGAATATCACAAGATTATAAGAGTTGATCTTTGGCTCGGATACCTTATGTATCATAGAGAGCCTTTTCGGTTACCTTCAAAAATCTATTTCCCATCATTTTGACATCTTTGAATTTAATTTGCTTAACTGTGGCTTTGACTTGTGACTTCAATATAGGAAGTATACATTAAAATAGTAAATCTCCTGTCAATAATGCAATTCCTAAAAACTTTCCCTATTTAATTATAAACTATGCTCCCCATGCTCCTAACTGTAAATCAAACCAGTCTTACATTTTATTATCTTTTCCAACAGTTTCTTTATCTACCCTTCTTAGCCTTTTCAATTTGATCAGTTCTTCATTAAATGCTCCTTCTTGAGCAGTATTATTTGGTATATAAATACAGCATTGTCCCTCAAACATAACACATACTTTTCCTTCTTCAATTCACAAATAATCTTGAGCTTTTCTATTTTGCTCCTTTAATTCTATTTGTTGCATCCAATTGCTCTATTCTCCCTTCTATCCTTCCTACATCCATATTTCCCTTCTCATAACCTTCAAATTCTTCATCTACCATTACTTTACATTCTTTTTCCACTTTTTCTTTTCTATTTGTTGGCTCATATCTGCACCCAAGTATTTTGATCTCAGTAGCAGTCCCATCATTCTCTCATTCCATCTTCACCAGGGAGACTCTTTGCGAGTCGTTGCAATGGTCTTTCCCTCGTTGGCAAGGGTGGGTCGTTACTAGCACGCCCTTCATCCCTCACTTCATGCTGTGTGAAGTTGTTGAAGCTGGTTGGATTATTTTAAGGTTAGAGATGTGAACTCGGGTGTCACTCTGTAACCATTTTGCTGATTAATGCCAGGCTCTCTTGAGATCATAACTGCACCCTCACTGGTTCTCTCTGATGGGCCGAAGCATTCCTTGGTCTTACTGGAACAGCTGTCACCTGTAAATGGAAAACTTAAGAGTTTTTTGTTAGTTTTATCAAGCATGCTAATTTGCTCATCTTGCCAGTCGTCCTTCTTGGTGTGACCTGTGGAAATGTAATGTGGGTTGAGGGCTGTCCTGGCCCCTTTTTGAGTTTTCAATTTCAATTTACAATTCCAGTGCTGTCTTTACTATTTTTTAATTCATTTCAATTTTATTCTCAACAATTTGCTTATTTAGTTATCTCTGTTTTGTAAACTGAGTTCCCCTAGATTAATGGATAATTTATCTAAGCCTATGTTGCTCAGTAGCATAGGCCTTTTGACCTGGAAAACACTCAACCCACTTTATGTTAACATTTAGAAAGACAATATTTTATCCTTTTGACACAAAATCAGCTCCATCATGATATGCTGAAAAGAAAGTTAAATGTTGGGTAGACAGAGCAAGCTTGCTTTGCTCTGCTCTGCCTTCCCATGTTATACGCTGCGCATGTGTGGCACTGTTTTTCTTTCTGCCACAACAAAGACCTAGGTACTGACCAGGAAACTTAACCAAATTCATCCATGGTCATTATTTTTCTGGGCATAAGTTTGCCCTGTGGGCCCACATTCAAATTTGTATACAGCTGTTTGGGCAAATTGATTGAATTGCCTCAGTGTCTCGTCAGACACTCTCTTTCATGCCATACAACACCATCATTCATACTTTTTCACACACTTTCACTCCCCCTTTTTTTTTTTTTTTTTTTTTTTTTTTTTTTTTGCCAAAAACTTTTATTTTCTTCTCCTTTTTTCAAAATCTCATAGATGAATTTGTTTAGAATATTAGGCCTAGGCATTGGGCATTTGAGAGAGCCAATTATCATTTCTCAAATGTCATGTGTTTGTCTAATTTAAAGTTTAGTCAAATAATTTTTTGTTATTGCTCATGAGCGACTCTGAGAAGAGGATTGGAGATCTCTGTAAATCTTGGATCCATGGTCATCAACATTTCCATCTTGTTATCCCCAGTGATGACAGCATAGTTGATTTCATGATTTTGGATCTTTGGATTAATTTTTTATTCAATAATATTTTATTCAGTTTTACCTTAGAAAATTACCTTTAAACAAAATGGAGTGACCAATATTTCTATTTTTTCAAACATATATATTTTTTATATTGTTCATCAAGATACCCTTTTTTTAATTTATTTATTTATTCTCTTTTCCCAAAGCACTCAGCATTGTTGTCAAGTATTCAGTTATGCATTTTCCCCTAGTTGGTTAATGAAACAGCCCTACTATGCCAAATCCAGCTCCATGTTTATCTGATTGGTGAGTCAAGTACTCACTTCTGTCTGTCAGAATATATATATATATTTTTTTTCTTTAAAATATAAGATTGGACTGGAACCTTTTCCTGCTTAAATTCAGTCTTTCTCCTTTCTGAAGTGTGTTCTTCTCTTTCAGGAGGGTATAGCGTCCATCAGCCCCTCCCTCTTCTTCTCTCTGCTGCTGTGTTTGCTGCTTTGCCACTTCTCCAGTTCATTGCTTTCCTTTGTCAAGGCACTGTTCCAGAAATCATCTGAAAGTTTAACACTCAGAGACTGCATTAATCAAATGTACCTATGTAACTTCTGACCAAATTGTTTCTGAGCAGTCAGCTCTTTTTCAAATTTTATATACTTTTAATCCTCCTCTTTCAGTGGTCCCTTAATAAAAACAAAATCATCTGGTTGAAAACAGCAGTTCTCTTATTCTTTGTTAGTTAAGCAAGTTCTTCATTGCAGAAAAAATAGCAAGCATTTTTTCTTCTTTGCAAAATGCAGAAATCAGCTACCTTTATTATCTAAGTATACTGCAATAAAATAAAATAAACCCTTTTATAACAGCATGACATGCGTATGGTAAAATAAAGACTTCAATCATTATTTTTCTTCTATATTTGCATACATGATTCAGAATAATCTGGTATTGGTGAATTAATGTTTCCTAACCAACATAAAATAATTCCTATTATTGTAAATAAAATAATTAAATTAAATTATTTAAGCAACTAGTTCCCTTCCTATTGTAAAATGCCTATGGCTTTTGTATCAAAATGTCTATTAACTTGGTCACCCAATCTTGCTTTCATTCCACATTGCACAAGTTATTTATTTTATTTTTTACATTTAACCAAGCCCAATCTCTGAAACTCTGTAATGGATTAATTTTCATACTGTGTCCCAGGGATAACAAGATACAAACTTTAGATGTCTTCACATATTAGATATAAAGTTTTAAGCACGTGCATCTTTTAAATTAATTAATCTATTAATATAAGTTATTAAATAATAAATGCATATCTTATTTTAATTAATTTATTATTATTTCTATATTCCACCATATCTGCCATCTCTATATTAGTCCATTTCTTGGAACATTTGTATTTATTTTTCTCTAAAACAACCTTCATACAGTTAACTTTATTGTTTTAGGGCTCCTGCACTTATCCTTTCTGGGTTGCCTCTGTGTTTTCACAGCTGGCTTATTTTCCTCATCCATGTCTAACTGCCCTTCTAACTCTAGTTCTCCTGTTACCTCCATGCTAAAGGCAGATAAGGAGGGGACTCTGCATATATCTTTTCTTTTCTCATGTTATCTTTCTCTGCCTCCTTCAGGACTTTCCTAGCCTGTTTTATACTCTTCAACATATCTTCACCTTCTTTTTTAAACAGCGCAAGTACTTCTTTCTCTTTTTCCCTTTTTGTTTCTCTTTTTTCTTTTTTCATATTGATGCTTTTAATTTTATAGTTTTTTATCAGAGTTTCCATTTCCTCACACAATGCCACATCAAATGTCCCTTCCTTTGGCCATTTTGTCGTCATATTTTTTGTTCTCTTCTGCCATTTTTTTTTTGAGATTTTGTTTATTTGCTCTTTATACAGTGGATTTTTTAATCCAATGATTTCCACTGGTGTGGCTGCCATATCTTTATTTATATTATTACCACCAAAAATCAACTTTTTAGTTTTATATAGTAACTTGGTTACAATCTCTTCTTTTCCTCTCACTGAATTTAACTATTTTTTTAACCATTTCCCCCTACTTTTTATTCTTTATTATGTGTCATACCTTTTTGAATTTAGTTTTTTATTGTCTCATTCGTTTACACTTTTTTAATTTTTATTATTATTTAACTGTCTATTTTATTTACTCTATTTTATTATCACTTTTTAGATAACTATTTCTAACAATAATTCTTTATTTTTATTTTTACTTCTCTTTCCTTTTTTGTCCACCCATGTATCAAAACTTTAATGTGGAAACTTCCTCCCTTGCTCTCACTCCCACTGTACTGGGCTCAGAAATTTTTCTCCCCTTTCACACAGACATCCAAAATGCAAAAATCCATTATAGATCTCGGTTCAAACTTTATTGATACTATTTTCCTAAACTCATTCCCACTTTCTGCGCTCTTTATTGAGCCAGAGTGCTTATTCTCGCATACTTTTCCCCTTGATCTAAGGGATAATCAGTCATTAATTATCCTTTTATTATCAAGGCTTATCATACATTCATCCCTCTCAAGTGGATACCCGTTGCGTCCAACTCCACCCAGCCACCCTGAAGTGACAGTCCATGAATGGTGCGCAACTTTTACCCACCCAACACAGAATTTATTTGCTCACACATTCATTTGTCCGAACACAGATACATCCACACAACAAAACACAGCTCACCTAGAGCTCCTTAAGGGCCCACCTATTTCTGTCCTTCGAGAATTTCACTTATACATTCTCAAAGCGGTATCCGTGGGACTTTTCCTCGCGATTCCTTAATTAATCTGCTTATCCGTTTATCACTGCCCTTTCCTAGGTCACAGCTATCCAATAAACACAGACCATTGCATACAATGTCTTTCTGCCTACACCATTTTTGTTTTAAATCAAGGTTACCTTCCAAGGCTTTCCTATTAATAACCCAAATATGTGCATGCAGTTATTTCTTCTGGAGTAAAACCCCTTTTTCAATTTAGATATCCTATTATTTTTCTAAATTTGGAAGAGCAGATTTTAAGTGTCCTTACCACTCAGAACTGACCAGTCAACAACACACACTAATTATATAAGCAAAAATGCTTACCTTATTCTATGGTGGCCACCACTGTGTGTGTGTGTTGCTCATCAGTCAGCTCAAAAGCAGTCGTCCACTCTGCTCCTTTCCAGTCCCATCTGGGGTGCCAAATATGTGGTGTATTTTGCCGGTTCTCCAAAGAATCGAACTCAGTCAGGGATTTTTCTCTCAGAAGAAAAGACTTTATTTTGCGCAAAACAAAGTCGAGAGCTCCTGGCAAGAAGATCTCTCGTATGCTATTTTGTTTTTGGTTTTATACATTATATGGGGCGGTTCCACATAGTCAACAACTTTATCTTTAGTCTACACATTTCATACATCCCTAGAGGAGAGGCCTTCTGCTTGCTTTACGCAGGCCCTCAATGTATATCTGACCCTGTGTTTCTTATCAGTTTGGTACATTCCAGGGCGTAGGCAACTATCTATTAGCTTTTAATAGTATAATAATTTAAAACAAAAATGGCTAGATTCACATTGATTGTATACTTGATTAATTAAAACCTTTGTAAGGGAAACAGGTCAATTTAGCTCAAAGGGAATCATTTAAGATTTTAAAGGGAATTTGAACAGAATCACTGTTTCACGGCTGTGCACGGAGACGCGCCTGCGGTTCAGTGAACGAGCCGTTTAACATCAAATCTGCGCTGGATACTAATATCCAAACTATAGTGAAAACACTATCAATTAGCACAGTAACAAGATCGGCAGTTTAAGACATTAACTTGTAAGCACAAAACACAAGATACTTCTCTTTTCAATATGAATAAGGCTTTATTAGATAAATCTAAGACATATAAACTAATCTAACACATAAACGCACGCACACACACATTCACACAAGTTGCAGGAAGGTCGAAAGTTAGGGAAAGATGAGTTTAAGAGAATGGAAATATGGAATCCCAAGTTAACAGCAATACGTTAAATTGCATAGACATGAACAACCATCAATCACGTAATTAGCGCTCGCATTGAGTTCCTCAATGGGGTTAAAATTATATTAGATACACCAGTAAAGGTCACAGTCTGGAGGTAAAGTTACTTGCATCTCCTGTGAAGGAGCCTCGGTGAAAGGGCTATCCCGAGGTCGTTGATTGGCTGGAAGTTCAGTCTCTGAAGTGACGTCTTGGGAAGCCCGTGGTTGTTGGGCGTTGGCTGAAAGTGCAGAGTCGTGTTCGCTGGTTGAAGTTGAATGGACGTTACAAAACTTAACTCAGAACACGAAACTCTCAAACGGAAAAGAAAAGAAATAAAGTTTGACGAGACTAGGTTGTGTTCCTTCTCATTGTGGCATAAGTAGCAGCAGGCAGGCACGCTGGAACCGCGCTCAAAGAATCATGATGACTAACCACATGGCTAGATGCTACAAGCTAAAGCTAGGTAGCAAAGCTACGAGCTAAGAGCAGGCATGACTGATAGCACGAGCAAGGCTGGAACTAAAAGCAGACTAAAAGCCGACATGGCTAATAGCAGCAGGCAGACTAGAACTAAAAGCAAGGCATGACTAAAAAACAAATTACATCGTGTCCAAAGTATTTAAAACTTCCTGTTGGCCACCCCTCAAATGTTGCCTTGACCAATCAGATATGTTCTTGGGGTGGGTATCATAAATCATTTGTTTATCTTACCAAGCATGTGGTTCTTGCCTCACAGGGTCTAATTTTGGACATGATTCCTATAACATGATTATGATATATTTTACAAATAAATGATTGTCAGGACAATATCAAGCAAGAAAATGCGATTATTTCAATACTAGACATGACTATCTATCCTATAGTTATCAAAAGACATACACAATAAGTGATTATACATGATAGTCAAATGTGTGGGTTACACATAAATGAATATGGAGTTAAGCAATGGAATGATTCAATCATAAGTCTTTTTTGAGTTCATTCTGGTCCATATATAATGTATAAAAAGGGTTTCTTTGCCATTCTCTGGCAAAGGACTTTTCTGTGAAGACAAAGGTTTAAAGCCCTTCCCCCTTAGGAATTTCAGTCTGGTTTCACTGGCTGGGGGGGGAAGTCAATGCAAGTATTTAACTTGATCTCCTGGGTTTACATGGGATGTCCAGCGTTGCATTCCAATCACGAACAATAAATTTGACAATCTCTTCTTTGAATTAAAATTGTCAATAATTGTTCTATTGGTGTTAATGTTGAAAGCTGTTGTGTGAACAAGTTGGTTGGTTGGTTATCTTGTTTGGTTCCTGTGGCACTAGAACTGATTTATGACTTCCTGAGGAATTCAGCTCATGTTTCAATGCACACAGCTCTGATAGACTCTTTGATTTGTCTGATTTGACTCATTTCTGCTACATATATCCCCCTTTCGATCGGCGAGGTGTTTAGGTGAAGACATCGTCGATCGCTGGAGAAACAAAGGCAGAAGAAGCAGACAAACACAGCAAACAGCAAGACAACACCTCCATGACAGTTACTGTACTGGTGCAGGCATCAGGTTATTTAGGTACACGTGGTTAAGTTCAATTAGTCAATGTAGTTTAGCACATTGAGGATAGTTTAGATGGTCTTGGAAATTGTTTTTATTTTGATTCATCAATCAAATTTGTGGTTAACTTTGTTTGGTTCTTCTAGGTTGTCTTACTTTACATGTTTACCATTAGTTTTCTAGTAATTTCATTTTCAATTCAATGGATTGACCTATCATGCATGGAGCTCTCTGGCTTCCATTCAGTTTAGAGTGGCTGGCGGATATTAGGTGTTGCGAGTCAATCCTAATATCAGACCTTCAACCCTCGCAGGGTGTCTAGGCATTTCACCTACTCAGGAAAGAGGGGAAGGAGAAGGATAGGTAAAAGAAGAACAAAACAAAACAAGGCTGCTGTGGGTTTTCCTAGCATGTGTTACAACTACTATTGAGCTAGGATGTCAGGTGCAGCTAGTGTGTCGTGAACCTTAACTTAGTGTCAGGTGTTCTACCTATTGTGAGGATGGCTGCACGTTTCTTCATGGTGGGTATGTGTAACTTTGTTACGCTAAAAGTTGGATATTCTACCTGTGGGAAGAATATGTTTGTTGACTGTGTTATCAGTAGATGTGTTTACCTCTGGGTGTAGGTAATGTTGTGTATTACTGGTGTAGTGCATGTGTGGTCAGATCTGTTCAAGTCTGTGTTGTCTCCCCCTTTTTCTAGCATGTCACTGAAGACTGGCTCTCAGCATCCTTGGCTTGGATGAGGGCGTGTCCATGGTCTAATGAGGGTCAGTCCAGCAAGGCAGGAAGTTCTTTAGCAGACAGTCGGAGGCAGTTTGGCATGGCTGTGTGAAGCTGAGTTGCAAAACTTGTCTCCTATGTTGCATTCTTCTTGTGATGCCTTCTGGCTGTAGCAGACTTTCTGACCTTCTGTGCTCTGGTGGTTGCTGTTGCACAGACAGGGAATGTGGTACTTGGAGTTGGAGTTCATTAGACAGTTTGTTAGTGACTGAGGTGATGTCCTTTAGTACCTCAGATTTTTCATCAACAGTTGGCCGTGAAAGACTTGTTCATTCTGGGTTGTTGTTGAACAGGTGCTTGTCATCTCTGATGTGGTGCACCAGGTGATCACCGGCCTTCCGTTCTGTCGCTGGTCACAGCGAGCATGACTCAACTTTGTGGTCATATGCATGTAAATTGTCTTGAAGGAACTCTCTTAGTTGTTCCATGACTTGTTCCGTGTCTTCTAATGGTAAGCGGTTATGTTCTTGTGAGTACTCAGCACTGTGCATGTCTGAGTGGTGCTGAGGTGGGTTTTGTTGTCGCTTACCCACACGAGTTGCTCTTGGATGAGTCAGGTGATTACCTTTGGATATCTGGTTAGGTTTCCAGATGTTATCCTTTTGGTTTCTTGAGAAGCGTGGCTGGTCCCATGGATTTTTCCAGCAGTTGGGCTGAAAGCGGTCGTGGATATGGGCGTCACGTTCTCTGTGCTCTTGATGGAAGACTCTGGTGTTGTGATGCCACTGGGTGTCGTCCAGTGCAAGGCTTGAGTCTTTGTTGACAGAGTTCAAGAGTGTGGATGTTTTGTTACCTTTCTTTGAGGCCAACTTCTGCTTGTTATAGGCCTTCTGTGTTAGGTCACGCAACTGTTGGATGGTCATGGAGTTCGGACAGGCCATGACACCTAGATGGTGACTTACTCCGGGGTGCAGATTCTTTAGGAAGAGGGTTTTGAAGTTCACATCCTCTTCAAGGTCAGGGCTGTTGTGTGCACCAAAGTAGGCTTGTCGGAGTCGGTTGTAATAAGCTTGTGGAGTCTCTTGACGACCTTGTTTGGTTTCCAAGGCAGTTAACAGTCCATGTTCAGACTCTGGGTCTGTAAACTCTTTAATCAGGACCTCACGAAGTCGCTGGTAGTTTGACTTGGTTTGACTGGGCTGTCGATCTAGAAAGTTTCGTACCTCGGAACTGGACGTGGCTCTAAGGAGGTATAACCAGTCTCTGTCAGTCACATGAGGTCTCACTTCCAGGTGAAATTCGATATCTCGCAGATAAGCTTGGATGTCGGGGCTCTCTGTGGAGTTCGGGTTGAACCTGCTGATGTTTTTAGACAGCTTGTTGAGGTCTTTGATGGTCATCCCGTGTGCAGCTTCAAGGCCTTGGACGGGAGGTTTTCTTTCGTTGGCAGGAAAGGGTTGTGTGGCGAAGGCAGGTGAGGTTTTGGGTTGTGGCCCTTCGCTCCTTTCGTCACATGCCAGTTCTTGGACGTGGGACTCTGCTCTGCTCAGCAGTGATGAGGCTAAGAGATGTTTCTCTTTTCTTGGCTCTAGTTTGTGCTTGTAAGCATTTTGGAGTTCTTTTCTGACCATGTAGAGCTCATCGTTGGTATCATCTAGTTGTTGGGTCAGATTGTCCATTTCAGTTCTGTACCTTTCAAGGTGGTCTTTCAAAGCACTGATTTCAGAGTTCTTGTTCTGATGTCTAGCTTGGCTTTCTCTAGTAGCTGTTCGGCATACTGGAGTCTGTTTACCAGGTCTTTCTGAGCAGCCGTTGCATGTCGCTGGTCGAGCTGAGCTGCTGCCAGGGCTGCTTGGAGCTTCATAACTTGTTCTGTTGTATCCTGCTCCCTCTCGCTGGGTGCTTTGAGTTGATCTTGAACTTTCACTTCCAGCTTGTCTATGCGACGTTCAGCACGTGTCAGCTCCTCTTGAAGGTGGGTGATGTGCTTGTCGCTCAGTTTCAGCTGGGTTGTGAAGGCATAGCTTAGTGAGCTCGTGATCTTGACTAGCTCCTCGTGGTTGTTGTTCTGGCTTGAATCTTGTGTCAGGAATCTTCTCAGGATTAGGATTATTATTAAAAATAATAACAGTTCAAATGTCTTTGGAGTGAGGCTGTCTGTTATGCCTGTCAGCCAAATGTTCACATCTTCCCCATGGGAAATGGGGTCTGCAGTCTGCGGCATGTTGGCACGCTGGGAAGAAGAGAGACTGACACAGATCTGTGTGGAGTAAAAGCCTATGTGTGGTGGGACAACTAAGTGTTGTATCAGTGATTGTGAACCACTAGTGAAATGTGGTGATGACTGTGTTGGTCTCAGGGTGTCTAAGTAGACTAGAGATGCGAAGACTTTGTCACTCTAATGAGGAAGAGGAAAAGAGAGACAGAGGTGAAAAACAAATTCAAATGACAAGCAAAATTTCTGTTTTTCAAATGAGGAAAATTATTTTTTTCCAATTAAATGTTATCAAAAACGTAAACAATATTATTATATTTCTTGCTTTGGACAAAAGAATACAATAATAATTCTGATATCTCTTTTCTTAGTCTGACAGGATTGACACCGTACACCTTTCAGTTGGACCGCTCACCAGGGAGTCAGCGAAGGCGACAGTTGCTCAACACGTATCTCTATTAAATTGATCTCAACGATGGATGAGATGCTAAAACTTGGAATGCGTTTCCAAATGTAGGGAGGTTAGGAAGAACAAATGAGAGGATGATTACAATCAAATTCATAAGGATGATTCGTCGTCTTTGGCACGATTGTGTATTTACTTCACTTAGAATTGATTGATGGTTCTTACATGTCCTACAAATGTAAAAAGAGAAGAGGAAAGTAAAGGAGAGAGAGGACGGAGATGGTAAGTCTCAGAAGCGGTTACCTCAACTACAAGGAGAGCGTTGTGTTAGTTGCTGCACAACTAATCAAACAAAATAAACTTTAAATGAAAGAGAGTTGTCTTTCTAATTTATTTGAACTCGTAGTGAGGGATAACAATGTCTCCTTTTAGGGCTCAGGTTTGTCGTTCCCAGGCTAGGATACACAAAAGAAATGGTAAGAAATAGGAAAATTTAAAAAATTAATAAATGGGCAAAATATGCAAAAATGAAATTAAAAAGAGGAAATCAATACGTAAAACAATAGTGGTTAAGTGTATAACCAAAATAGGAAGAGGGGTAAAACGCATTCAAATAAGTAAAGGTCTGAATAGCATATATTCAGATGGGTAATAAATAAATTAGGAAGAATAAGTTTACTTAACTTCCAAAGTTCAAGGCTTATTCATTCCTAAAATAATTAAGACCAAAAGAGAATACTAGAAATAAAAGATCATATGAAATGATCTGAGAGGGAAATTTTAAATGATTCAAAATAAATTTAATGTTTCAATTAAATTTCAATTTGACAATTAATAATTGTGAGTCAGTATTTCCCTTTCTAGTAAAATGAAAATAAGTGGTCTAGTGAGAAAACAGAGCGATAAAAAGAAAGAGACTAACAAGTGTTAGTTAAGATGTTTAAAATGGTTAAATCACGTCAGCGTTGCCCAAACACACATTATTCTACCACTGGATGGTAATGCTAACGGCTAACCTTTGAGGCTAGTGGCTTTAGTATAGACTTCAATGTAAATGCAATGGTTTCGTTAGCTTAGCGACACCGCAGAGTTTGTGCGCTGCGCGTGCACAGTTCAGAGTTGCTCCGGAAGTACGTTAGTCTTCCTGGTCACGGTCGTCACTATGGCAACCAAAACACATTCTAGTGGATTAGCACATGAATCGTTGCATTGTTGCAAATACAGTTAAGCATGTTACATGAAATGTCGGCTCATTTCAACACTGTACAAATAACAACACCGCCTTTCAGTTGGTTTTGCGATGTGGCACTTAAACTCTCAGTTTGTATAGAGTTAAATTTATCTTAATTCAAATAGCAGCTTCCTGCTGTAGTTATTATATCAATCTCAGCAATTTGATTCTCCGTGCCAGTTTTTCTGGACACAAACATAAAAGTTTTCCTTCGCTGTTGGTACACAGTTAAAATTTACTTGATCAAGCTTTTAAAGCACTCCCATTCAAATTACTCTCGGACACACGCAGTGTTACGCGAGATTGCATTCACTTTGTGAACGGATACAAATGGACAAACATTGTTCTCTAATGTTTAACGTTAACGTAGGGGAGTCGAATATCAAATTTGATTCGGCAGTGGAACACGCACTGGCAATCAAACTATATGAAATATGAATATGGGGACTTTGATAAATAGATTGAGGAACCCGCTCAAAACTATTCTTTATTCACCGATTTATATCCCTTTTGAAACACTAACAGTTTAGCTCCGTTCAGCAAACAGTGACTGAGATAGCGTTTGAGACACTGGAACACGCAGTGAAATCAAATCAGCTATAAAACAAGGCATTACACAAATGAGGAACACGCTCAATTTCTACCTTATTGTACGATCTCAGATGTTTACTTTTAAGTTCACTTACTGCTGTTAACAAAGGGGAGACGGACTCGAGTTAAAGTCTCCTCTAGCTCCTTTCATTCAAGCGGGAGGGCGCGCGCTGCTTTCGTCACGCGTCACACAAACACACACACACATACTCCGGTCTCGCAAGCTTCTCAGCTTTCATTCCTTTAGCAAAATCAAAGATTAAATAACTTGGTTTATGCTCACAATTTAGATTAAACTGCCCGCATTTTCTCCACCATAATAAATGTAAGGGAAACAGGTCAATTTAGCTCAAAGGGAATCATTTAAGATTTTAAAGGGAATTTGAACAGAATCACTGTTTCACGGCTGTGCACGGAGACGCGCCTGCGGTTCAGTGAACGAGCCGTTTAACATCAAATCTGCGCTGGATACTAATATCCAAACTATAGTGAAAACACTATCAATTAGCACAGTAACAAGATCGGCAGTTTAAGACATTAACTTGTAAGCACAAAACACAAGATACTTCTCTTTTCAATATGAATAAGGCTTTATTAGATAAATCTAAGACATATAAACTAATCTAACACATAAACGCACGCACACACACATTCACACAAGTTGCAGGAAGGTCGAAAGTTAGGGAAAGATGAGTTTAAGAGAATGGAAATATGGAATCCCAAGTTAACAGCAATACGTTAAATTGCATAGACATGAACAACCATCAATCACGTAATTAGCGCTCGCATTGAGTTCCTCAATGGGGTTAAAATTATATTAGATACACCAGTAAAGGTCACAGTCTGGAGGTAAAGTTACTTGCATCTCCTGTGAAGGAGCCTCGGTGAAAGGGCTATCCCGAGGTCGTTGATTGGCTGGAAGTTCAGTCTCTGAAGTGACGTCTTGGGAAGCCCGTGGTTGTTGGGCGTTGGCTGAAAGTGCAGAGTCGTGTTCGCTGGTTGAAGTTGAATGGACGTTACAAAACTTAACTCAGAACACGAAACTCTCAAACGGAAAAGAAAAGAAATAAAGTTTGACGAGACTAGGTTGTGTTCCTTCTCATTGTGGCATAAGTAGCAGCAGGCAGGCACGCTGGAACCGCGCTCAAAGAATCATGATGACTAACCACATGGCTAGATGCTACAAGCTAAAGCTAGGTAGCAAAGCTACGAGCTAAGAGCAGGCATGACTGATAGCACGAGCAAGGCTGGAACTAAAAGCAGACTAAAAGCCGACATGGCTAATAGCAGCAGGCAGACTAGAACTAAAAGCAAGGCATGACTAAAAAACAAATTACATCGTGTCCAAAGTATTTAAAACTTCCTGTTGGCCACCCCTCAAATGTTGCCTTGACCAATCAGATATGTTCTTGGGGTGGGTATCATAAATCATTTGTTTATCTTACCAAGCATGTGGTTCTTGCCTCACAGGGTCTAATTTTGGACATGATTCCTATAACATGATTATGATATATTTTACAAATAAATGATTGTCAGGACAATATCAAGCAAGAAAATGCGATTATTTCAATACTAGACATGACTATCTATCCTATAGTTATCAAAAGACATACACAATAAGTGATTATACATGATAGTCAAATGTGTGGGTTACACATAAATGAATATGGAGTTAAGCAATGGAATGATTCAATCATAAGTCTTTTTTGAGTTCATTCTGGTCCATATATAATGTATAAAAAGGGTTTCTTTGCCATTCTCTGGCAAAGGACTTTTCTGTGAAGACAAAGGTTTAAAGCCCTTCCCCCTTAGGAATTTCAGTCTGGTTTCACTGGCTGGGGGGGGAAGTCAATGCAAGTATTTAACTTGATCTCCTGGGTTTACATGGGATGTCCAGCGTTGCATTCCAATCACGAACAATAAATTTGACAATCTCTTCTTTGAATTAAAATTGTCAATAATTGTTCTATTGGTGTTAATGTTGAAAGCTGTTGTGTGAACAAGTTGGTTGGTTGGTTATCTTGTTTGGTTCCTGTGGCACTAGAACTGATTTATGACTTCCTGAGGAATTCAGCTCATGTTTCAATGCACACAGCTCTGATAGACTCTTTGATTTGTCTGATTTGACTCATTTCTGCTACACCTTTCTACTAAAAATCTTCCACAATACATAATGTCTTTAGTCTTCCATCATTCGACTCCTGTATTCTTTGTTTCTTTTCATGATAAATTCCATTGCTGATAACCTTTTAAATGTTTCTGTGCCACTAATGTCACCAACCGGAAGTGCAAAAATAATAATATTGGTGTCCTCTATTGGTTGGCCAAACAGACTCCAAACGTACACCGTTTATTCAGTCAGTGTTGATGTGTCAGAGCAAAAGCACCATGGTGTTAATAATTTGAATTTAAGATATTCTACCAGTGGCTTACTTATAGTTTTCTGTACATAATTGCATTGAGATTAAAGAAAATATTGAAACATGAAAAAGCATTTAAATATTCTTATATACTTTCTCTATACCACATTATTCATAGGCTAAAATATTCTTATGATTTGTTATTTTTATTTATCTGATTCACATATATTCAGAGTCAGTGTATTTTTTTTTTTCAAAATTCTCAGCCATATTAAAGGATACTTCTGAGGAGGCCAAGAGAGTGTGATCTTATTTGTAGTCCACGCCACCTTTCATTGAGGCCAGTGTCTTTGTAAGAATGCAGCAGTCTTACATTGGACCCCCTTAAGAAATTCTTGGCTTAATCCCTTTTGATGATTTTATTAAGTAGTAGAGGATGGCCCTGCCAACTGGCATTGAGCACTCTAGTACCAGCAGGCCAGGGGAGGCACCAACTGCTCACCAGCTCTTAGTTTGACTCTAATGAGATCAGAGATGTTAACAGTTTGGGATAATAAATTAGCAGTTGGTATAAACAATAGCCCGAAACCTATACCTAATGAGCTCCTTGCCATTAGTGATTAACTCACAGAAAGAGATTTCAAAAAAGAGAAGGAGAAAAATGAGTGAAATTGTTTGCTTCCTCTGGAGCCATCTCTCCACAACAGATGTTGGTGAGCATTTCTTTCCTCATGTTCACCCACCACCCAGATTAACCCCCTCGCTGTGGCGAAGAGAGACGCTTCATCTGTTCTTGGAAGAGCAGAGCGAGTGAGATCCACAAAAAAAATCCAAAACCAACAGGTGTTGTTGTGACTGTCCCACACCTTCAGAGCTGACTGACAGCTCTCATGCACTTATGCAGTATATTAAGATTTAATTTTTTAATTGTTTGGTCTTAACAGCCTATGTTAGATCTGCTTTGGTTTTGGAAAAAGTATTTGCATGATTAGCTTTTATTTTAACACCCTTGTGTTTTATGTGTCCCAATGATGTGTGTTAAAAAATCACATTTGTTTTAGAATATTTATTTATTTAGTGTTTTTCTTTATTTTTATCATTATTGTTGTTGTTGTTGTTGTTTCAATAGTGTTCATCTGACCCAGTCCAAAGCCAGTACATAGAAGTTATTAAAGCTTTAACCCTCAATTTGAGACCCCTCAACAGTATTGCATTTTTAAAAAAAAACAAAACAAAAAACTAAAGCCCCGCTCACACCAAGAACGATAACTATAAAGATAACTATAAAGATAACGATATTAGCGTCCACACCAGTGAACGATATTGTTTGTGTATTCTAAGCGGACATGTCTCTGCTGCTTTAAATTCTCGAGCTCATTACAGCAGGATTGACTCTGATTGGTTGGCAATGTTTTTATCATTCATCAGAAAAAAAAAAATCGTTCTGAAAGTGATTCCAACGATATCGTTTCTCTTTGCCTTTATCGTTGTAGTTGTGGTGTGGACTCCGCTATTCTTTAATATTGAGAACGATTTTTAGAACTATGGGCCCTATCTTGCACCCAGCGCAATTGACTTTGTACACCGACGCATGTGTCATTCCTATTTTGCACCTGCGCAAAGCGCGCTTTTCCCTCCACAGAAGCACGTCGCTAAACTAGTGAATGAACTTGCGCTCCCTGGGCGGTTCAGCGCAAAAAAGGAGGCGTGTTCCGGCGCAAACAATCCCTGGTGCTATTTTGCTGTTCCATTAAACAATTGCGCCACTGACCAGAAAAAACCTAGTCTAAAGTCAGTGGCGCGTTGCGCGTTGTTCATTATGCTATTTTAAGGGCGCATGCTTGACCATAATGTATAGCGTGCACAACGCGCATACACTTTGCTCATGTAATCTAAACAGATGCAACAGTTATTTTTGCAAATCATAAATTGTTACACTAAAAAAATATTAACACATGAGATGACGGAAATCATTGTGGTGTGCCACGAAGATGTGAAAAAATAGGCATAAATCTAGCTTACAAATTATTCAGGCTAATTGTAGTAATTAAGGATCAGACCTGTTTGAGGTCATATATGTATATAAGGACATCTGACAAATTGGTTTGTCCGTCAAGAACCAGGCTATTTCCTCCCACGCCTGTTTAACCGACGCTATTTTGGGTGGGTTTCTCCCATCCCCATACAACACAACTTCTCTGTCTTTCACTGCTCTTACAAGAACATCAGTCTCCTCGGCTGTGAACCGCTCCTGGCGTGCGCCTGGTAAATACGCCATAATAATAGCAATCCATAATGGAACTTGCGCACCTGCTTTTAAAGGGAATGTTGGATGACGCTCTGATTGGTTTATTTCACGTTACGCCCAAACCACACCTATGAATAATGAAGCTACTTCAGACCAACCCATTTTAGATTTGCGCCGGGCGCAAGAGCCATTTATCCCGCCGGGAAAATAGCAACAGCGCCGAGACCCGCCCACAAAGTTACTTGCGCTTCGCGCTTTGACACTTGCGTTTCAGATCGTTAAAATAGGGCCCTATATCTTTATCGTTATCTTTATAGTTATCGTGCTTGGTCTGAACGGGCCTTTATTCTTATAGTTGGAGTCTAATAGTGTTAGCAAACATCTAGAAGTATCACCCTGATACATCAGTATTTAGTATTATTCTTTCACCTCAAACTGAACATGAGGGTTGACCGCCTTGTATTATAGACAGACCAAGGACAAGTGATAGTCAGTTTCAAGTGGCATTCATAAACATGAACTTCACTTTCCTTCACTTCAAGCAAAAAATGGGGAAATTAGGAAAAACGTGTGTGTGCAGAGTGGGGGAGGAGGAAAAAGGAGTTTGAGGCAAGCAATTAGTCTTTCAGTTGGTGTGATGGGAAGAATTGATCCATGCTGCATGTTGGGGAAGATAAGGAGTGCCCTCCCTCAGGATGCCCCCTGGCCTGCAGCGTAGCAGGAGATGAGAGCCAAGGCTCGTGCTAGGTGCCTCAGCTCGCTCCCACTGGAGTTTTCTTCTGTATTACATCTCCAGAATGTCAATTCTTTCCACTAACAACCGGAAACTTCTGACAACCACCTGAGCTTTTGTATCATTTACCTCTGTTGAATGTTGTATCTGAACATTGGTTGTTGAGTTGAACAAAGCTCTTTCTCTCGCTTTTTCTCAGGGTTTTCCACACTTTCGCTGGCGGACCAGATGAGTCTTCTGCAAAGCGCGTGGATGGAGATCCTGATCCTGCGTGTAGTCTACCGCTCGCTGTCTATTGAGGACAAGTTGGTCTACGCTGAAGACTACATCATGGATGAGGACCAGTCCAAGCTGGCTGGCCTGCTAGACCTGAACAACGCCATTCTTCAGCTGGTGAAGAAGTACAAGAGCATGAAGCTGGAGAAGGAGGAGTTTGTCACTCTTAAAGCTATAGCCCTGGCTAACTCAGGTGAAATTAACAGACACTAATGATTTCAGTCAGTGCAGACGCCATATTTGATTTGATGTATTTAATATGTGATGCAGTAATGGATTGTTCCGGCAACAAAACATTGAAAACACAATATTCAACACATTTACATTGGACAAAAATTAATAGATAAATAAATATTTGTCCAGATTAATTAATGCAGGGGTGCCAATCCTGCTCCTGGAAGGCCACTGTCCTGCAGAGTTTTTCTCCAATTCCAATTAAACACACCTGCACCTTAGGTCTTAATAGACATACTAAAAACTTGCAGGCAGGTTTGTTGAGGCAAGTTGGAGCTAAACTCTGGAGGACAGTGGCCCTCCAGGATGGAGTTTGGACACCCCTTACACACCTGTCTTCTAAAAAAAAGTTATATAATGCAATTTATAAATATGATGATTTTGTATGAAGAACATGTTTTTAATTTCTAAAATAAAAGAAATGTTGAAATTTAGTAGTCTGACAAAATCTTGTATTATTAATTATTAGAAGAATAAAAAAAGTGTTTTGTTGCAACTTTCCAAAACCTAATAATAGTTGTTAATGAATAATAAATCCTATTTGTAACTAACTAACTAAATGTATTTAAAAACATATTTTAAGAAACTTATAAAAAAATAAAAATAATAATGATTCATGTAATGAATTTGTAAAGAAAATCTATGAGTTTTTACTAAATGCTTTTAGAGTCAATGGTATAAAAACATATCAAGCCATTATTCATACAGATTTTTTATTTTTTTAAGAATTATGATTTATTTATTTTTTTTATCATTGATACACTTACATGTCATTGACCAACTTCTATCTGTCATAACCTTGTTTTCTTTAGCATCAACTTAAATAAGATGTTTGCTCTGATTAAACTCTTTATACTTTACATCGTCCAAAATGTCATTAACAAATGATCATTTACAGCAGTCGTATGTCAAATTAAATAAAGATGCTGCATTTAGCTTGAAGTGCACTTGAAGGCTCTTGAATTTTCTGTCATCAGCTCAGTTAAAGCATATTTGTTTATTCATCATCCCTCTTAATAGGGTTGGCTTTTTTTAATGTATCAGCATGGAAAAAGATAAACTCCCTGCTTTTGATTTCATCTCCTCCTATGGGAATCTTAACAACATATGTAGTGGTATAGTTATGCAGGTACAGTTCAACTGATATCTCAATATCTCTGTTGTTGTTGTTTTTTTTTCTCTTATGTTTTCTCTTCCTCTATTCACGTGCACACACAACAAAACACTGAACAATGTTCACACCCCTCCCTGCCCCTTTTGAAATCCTTCAAAAGCACGTCTGTGGCCCTCTCCAAATTAGCATAAGACTCTGCTCAGATGCCTTTTAAGTAAGGAGCCCATCAGTATGCACCTGCATGTCAATAACAGGCTCTGATGTTGTCAGCCATCCACAATCGCACCATGGCCCTCTGGCTCTCTTTGTGTTGACCCCATCTTTGAACTTTATCTTGGTTGCTGGCCAGTAGTTTTCCCTTTAATTACAAGAAGGAAACTGTCAATAAAATCTGTTAAATGGGACGCAATGAGCAGCTTGAATGGGAGGGCGGCTATTTGTTCAAATTCTCCAGCGCTCACGGTATTGACAGTTTGTTTTCTGGGGCCATGTGTGACGATCAATCTCCGGCTGGGCCTGGCCATGCTGAAAAATGAAAAAGCAGATTGCTCTTGCTCGCTTGCGGATGACGGCTCGCTAGTTTGGCCCTGGCACGCAGACACCAGGGGCCGTTCTGCCCAAAGTGCAGCCCTGAGAGAGCGAATGAGTGCGTGACTCTTTTGAGAAATAATTTTTTTAATTGATTCGATGATTAGCAGTTTGGTTTGTTGACGTGTACGTCAACGTGCCAAAAGCAGGTAAAAGTGATCAATGTGTTGTAGTGCTCATACCCATGTCATTTTCTGTCAACGTTTAAACCTTTACTGAAGCATATGCAATTAAACTTCCTGAAACAGTTTTCACTCTGCTAGTAATTTTTACAATTAATAACAAAGAATCAGCAAGTAACACACTGACTCAAACAGTGTTAATTTCGTTGACTAAATATTTTCGTCATTATTTTCGTCACGAATATATTTTTGCCGACGAAAACGAAACGAAAACTAAAATAGAAGGCACTGATGGAGACTAAAACTATGACTAAATTGATTGACATTATCGTCAACGAATAAAGGACGAGACGAAAATAGACTGTGACGAAAATCAAATCAGCAGACGGCAGAGATGCGAGGAATGAGCAAAAGAACCGGCAAAACAGAACAGACTGCATGAGAGAAGAGAACCAATCAGAGCCTGACTTATTGAGACGTGAAGCGAAGGTTTTCAGTTTTTATGAGCTCCCGGGAAGTCGGCATTCGAAGAGGTGATAGGGACTTTAAGCAACAGCCTCTGGTGGAACGGCAACGCCATTCTGGCGTTCTATTGCGCCTGCGCGAATTTAACTGCTACTTTGTGACGTTCTAATTTAACGGTCTACTACGGGAGAACAGCTGATTTGCCGGAGTCGCTACAACGTGAGACGTTAGGTAAATAAATGTTATGTTTTTAGACTTATTTACATCATACAATATTAAAAACTCCTCTTCTGACAAAAGATTGTCATTTAACGCCAAAAGCAATCCTTCTCCTGCTTTTTTAAATTATATATTTTTTTTGGATCTCAATAAATGAATTAATGCTGCGTTGCGCTGTTCTGTTTTACCGTTGCTTAGTGACTTTTACGTTCTTGGCTACAGCGGTGTGACGGCAAACTTCCGGTCGCTGTAGCCGTTCCATTCGCAGCTGTTGCTTAAAGTCCCTACTGTCTAAAAGAGCGACAAAATGTCCACAGCTCACTTCACGTTTGACGACGAACAAAACAAAACAAAGTGTAAAGCACGCAGAGCGCTCATTCGTGGCAAGAACACAACCAATTTGAAAAGACATTTACAGACGAGCCACCCGGACATTTTCTCAAATGTAATTTCACAACGATGTTCTTTTGTTTATTGAGCTAAGCAAAATTGGAATAGTGCAGCGCGTAGATGTTGTAGCATTAAATATTACGAACTGAAAAGTACTGTAAAATAGTCCCTTCTTCAAATTAGATGCGAGCACAATACTAATACGTAATATCATGATAAATACATTTGATTAATACTAATGTTTAGTATATTTTATAATGTTCTACTTGTTGACAATATCACAAATATTTCTATATTAGTCATGTGAAACATGAATGTTCACATCCTATCATTATACATACAAATCTAGCAATATTGTAGTATTTAAAACATACAATATTGCTAGACAAATGAATACCTTATAAAATCTTGTTACTTTTTTTATCCACCTAGCTGCCAACTTATTAAATATTTACTTTAAATGTATGCACTTATTGTTCAGCTCAGCTGTAAGCTTTAAGGTCCTGGACCTAACGTTATTTTTCTTTTATTGATGGTCAATTGGCAGCTAGTTATTGTTTACATTATCATGACAGTGTTTGTTGCTGCATAAAAGCTTTTGAATCGAAATAAAGACACAGTTGTGTTGAAATAAAGTTGAATTTGTGTTTTATATATTTTGTTTAAGTTTGTTTCCTATACCAGCTGTAAAAAATTGTCTAGTAAATCTGTTATTGATTTTAGTCTTATTTTAGTCGACTAAAATACCAAGCAATTTTAGTCGACTAAAATACCAAGCAATTTTAGTCGACTAAAATAAGACTAAAATTAAAACAAATCAGATGACTAAAACTTGACTAAAACTAAAAAGAATTATAGTCAAAAGACTAAGACTAAAACTAAATTAAAATTTTGTGTCAAAATTAACACTGGACTCAAACTTGAAGTAGAAAAACTGAGGTGGGATTTTCTTTCAAAACACTACAAAATGTAAAAAAAAAATAATAATAATAACTGTGCATCCTGATGCGTAGGCTAATTTCTAGTCCTGACTTTTTCTCTCCTTTTTGCGTGTTTATTCTCCGTATTTCTCTCTGTGGCTTTTCTCCGTACTCTTTTCTCAGGACAGACATGCCTCCTGAGTAGAGACATTTTGTCGCTTCTTTTTTTGGAGGAGAGCAGAATGTTTCAGACAGCTGCTATAAAATGATACACTCCACCATTTTCTAAAGCCCCAAGTTGCTGGGTATTTCCGCTCAGAGCTGATATATTTCACAGTCCTTCAATAGACACAATATTATTTAAGCAATCGATGTCAGAGTGCCATTTTTTATCCTGTTTATTTGAAAGCTTTATGTTGCAGTTGATTCAACTGCAGTTGCAGTTGAAGTAAATAAAGCAATTCCAGTGTCATTCTGGAAAATCTTTTTTATAGTAAATGTTGCAGCACACTTTTAAGGCACAAGTCGCGTGCAGCAAATGTGTGTTTTCCAGAACGCCTCCAGCAGTGATGGTGAGATTGATAGAACGGCTTGTGTAGAAAAGTGCAGGTAAGCACTTTCCTCCAAGGGATTTCTGTCAGATCACAGGTCACTTTTCAAATGGCCAAATAATGAGACCTTCAGTGTCTGAATTCTAGATGGGCTACAGACACTGAAGGGTTAGGATGTGGAACCGTAGCCTAAAGCGGGCTGACGTTTGCCCCACTGGCCAGCCCAAAGGACAGATAGTGCTTTCTACTTAAAGAGGAACCTCATAGGGTCTCGCTTTTATCAATACTTGACCGTACAATTATTATTTAACGTGTATGTATCAATCGATGTGATGCAATGCATTGATTGTGACATCTTTGCCAAAAGCCAGCGTGCTTTTGGACATTTTATCCGGAGGGAACAGGATCAGTGACACGCCACAGTAGAAAACCATCAATAGCGTTGGTGGAGTCTTGTCTATAAAGAGCAAGTCAGACAAAGCACGTTCTTTATCATTATGATGTGATAAAACCATCAGAGCACACTTGCAATAGCATCCAAGGCTTGGATTAGCTGGAAAAGTGCAACTATATTAGCCACTGGAGCAGGACACAGCAAAGATAGTAGCTGCCTGAGACTAATTGTGCTCTCAGAGGCATGTCCGTCTCGGTGAAGGGGCATGAATGCTGTACTAACGAGCGCAAATGCAAATGCAGCCTGTTTGACATTTCTGGCAGACAATGCCAGTCAGGCTGAGGTATTGTTTCCTGACTCGAGCCGCTGTTCCTCTCGCTTAGACAAGTGCCATATCAGCTCTCCTCCAAACACTGTTTCTGTCGCCCGTGCCATTCATCAGTCCCATAGAGAGGCTTGTAAACATGTGGCAAGGACGGCCTCAGCGTTTAACACTCAAGTGTGCCTTTAATAACTGGAGAATGAGCTTAGGCCTGGCAAAAAAAAAAAAAAAAAATTGAGTCACATTCTCTTAATCCCTTTCCTTTTGCCAGGAAAGTGAAAAAGACATGTCCTGTACAGAACTAGCATCTGGGAGTGTCATGCATATTTAAACTGAAGGGGGCCCCCTTTGATTTTTGAGCAAAGTTGATTTTGAATTCAACTTGCATACAATATGTGTGTAATTTTGTCTTCTGACAGTCCTATATGATTTTATTTGTAAAAAAATAACATAATATATTACATGTGTATATAATTTATTGTATATATATTTTTTACATATATTATTTGTATTACATGTTTTGTATGTTTAATATATTTCATTAAAACTGCAGTTTAAAATGCTTAGTAGTTTTTGTTTAATGTTTGATTCAGCAAGCACGCATTAAACTGGTCAAAAGTAACCGCAAAGATGTGTAATGTTACAAAACCTTATCATGAAAAAATATATATCATGGTTTCCACAAAAATATTAAACAGAACACTTGTTTCTAAAATTAATGTTCAGAAATGTTTCCGGAGCTTGGGCCAGCATATTAAAATACATTTTGAAGACTGCAGTAATGTAGATTTATTTATTTTTTTTATATAATTTATTCACAATTTTACCAATTTTTTTAAATTAATTAAATGCGGCATTGTTGACCATAAGAAACTTCTTTCAAAAACCCTTACATTTAAAATCAAGCAATAAATGAAATCAGTATCACTAGAGTAGCATGCCTTTATATAAATAAAAAAATTAGTAGTTACAAAACATAACTGTTTTTTCCCCTTTGGTCTTGTCTTACTGAGAAAAATATTGACACAGCATATTTTGTTTTATACTGAATTTGTGTTTGAGTTATTCCTAAAGTCACTAATCATTGTTCTGTATTTTTTCCAGATTCCATGCATATAGAGGACGTGGAAGCAGTGCAGAAGCTCCAGGATGTGTTGCATGAGGCCCTGCAGGACTACGAGGCGGGCCAGCACGTGGAGGACCCGCGCCGGGCCGGCAAGCTGCTCATGACCCTACCGCTGCTCCGGCAAACGTCCACCAAGGCAGTGCAGCACTTCTACAGCATCAAACAGGACGGCAAAGTGCCCATGCACAAACTGTTTCTGGAGCTGCTGGAGGCCAAGGTCTAACTCTGTGCCCAGTCCCACGTTATACCAACAGAGAGCTGTAGGGTGTACGTCACTGCCTGCACCCCTTCACCAGGCAGACACTGACTAACTCTCTGCCGCTGTTCGTGAAACCTTTGTCTATAAACATTAACAAATAATAACTAAAAACATAACCGTAATGGTACTTCTAATTACTGACAATGAGACATAAATATAAGATGAATTTAGAATGGGATTATTGAGAAAAGTATGAAGTGGAAAAAATGACTGCTTTCATCATTCAGCAGCGGGACTTGAAACCAGCCGTCGACTTGTTCTTCTCGAAAATCTGATGCTGAGTTTGTTTTTTTGTGCTATTGAGACATTTTGTTGATTTTCAAAAGAGAAATTTTGGAGCCGAAAAAGACCAGCCCTGCCAAAGGAAGGAGGTCCACCCGGTGGACACCAGCGAGCGAAACTTTCCCCGAACTGTACCGTCCAGCTCCCAAGTTGCTGAAGGAATCTAGGAATCGCCCCTCTTGTACCATAAAAGTGTGACTGTCTATAATACGTTAGAGGTCCTCGGAGCAGTTTAACAACACGATAGCCAAACGGAGATTTTCACGTCTTTGAAGAAGCTGCTCCTCACCATTACGGAACCATGTGGATTGATCATGTGTGTGTGTCACTCCCTTGTCGTTTTCTTTCAAGTCTTCCAAGTACATCTAGCCTCTTTTACAGATATCATTTCAGTCTTTTCAGGGAAAAGCCGAAGCTTTAGTCTATCATGCAATACCGAGCAAAGAGGAATCACAGTGGTCAAAGAACAGACTCATTTATTTATTGACTTGATTTTATTATATTTTATTCGAGTGTATTTTTACTGTACTGAAGGATGTAAATGTATGATATGGTCATCAAACACAATGTTTCTTCATATAATGTTAATAATTGATTGTTATGTTTTTCTACCGACCACCGTGTTGCGCGATTTATAACCATGAAGACAAAAACCTGTTATCTTCTCTAAGCAATAGATGTTTAAAAAGTGGAGGTGTAAATGTATGCAAATTTGTTTGCATTTTTTTTCTTTTTCTTCTTTTTTTCTTAGTGCCGCACTTACTTGGAAAATTATTTTTTTTCCAGAAGCTTTTGCTTTTCTGTCTGTGCTTGTCATAAGATGATAGATTACAAACATAATATGGCCAGAAGGACTATAAATATTATCTCAAGCCAATTATATATGTATAACTTCAGCCTCGAAATTCTATTGACATTCTTTAATTCTAAAGCAGTATTTGAACTTTAAGAAAAATAGCACTTAGGAAGACATAGAAGCATCGTAAGCTTAGTTTCACAATGGTCCTGATTTTTATGAGAGAGATCATACACATGATATAATCTTCTTCCAAATGACATTTTTAGCAGAGGCTCAAGTATCAAAGCAAGCGATCCACAGCCTTCATCAGAAATATGTCCCTATTAGTATGGGGTATTTTCTGAATATTCTTAAGCATTTTATATTGTAAATTTACAGATTATAAACCGACACAAAAGACATTTTATTGGAACAGAGCAAAGAGGGGAAAAAAAGAATGAAAAATTAGGAAAAATATGTAGTTCAGCTTATTGGTGTTTCATGCCTGCTGTGTTTTTTTCCTGAAACATCTCTGTTTTGTTTTTTTTTCTGTCACATGCAAAAGATGTAGTGTACCACCCGTGGTGATCACAGGTCTCACTCTTCAGTATGCGTTGATATTCTTTCTGTTTTTTCTTTTGTCATTTTGGTTCATTTTTCTTTTTAGAGACGGTAGAATTAGAGACAATACTGGATGTATGAACCCTCAGGAGCAAGATGATGGGTTCTCAAATAACCTTCTAAAAAAAGATTAGTTGCCGCTAGATCAATGATCAATATAATCTATGCTGATATATAAGTAAATATATTTAAAAGGAGGTGCATTATATGTACAAGCAACCATCTGTGTAACTCCTATCTTCTAGACTAACACTGAATAGCATAGGTTACAATGAAAAATGGTTTGAAAAAGTACCTTTTTTCTTTCCCATCTTTCAGATTTTCCTTATCTTTTAACAAAATGCTGTAAAATAAGGCCTTCATGCTGAACTCCATTGGTATATATCTCGACTCTTTAAGGTTGCAAAGCGAAGAAACATTTTTGTTTGTTTTGGTGTATGATCGGTTTTCAAAACTATCACTTTGACTTTGTGTTCTTAATGAAATGACGAGAAAAAAAAAGATGAAAGAACAGATCATTTTCAAGGCAAACGGGAAACGAAGGTTTTTAGTTGCTTTTTCTAAGTCTTGTTCTATAAAAACACTGTATTTATCATTAGCTATTCAAAACTCTTAATAGATTGTACATTGGAAAGGTTAGTATAATGTGACTTTAGATCGTATCGTTCATGGCAACTCATCAGATGGTTAAAACATGGGGTTTGGGGGGTCTTGTTGTTGGGAAGATGATTTCTTTCTTGTTTTTTTGCTTTTTTTTTTTTTTTTTTTGTGTTGTCTTTACCTTGAGGTGATCGTGATGAAAACGAAGCGATATGGAACTAGACATGCTTTCTTATTCTGGTCAGTTTTGTACGATTTCGCGAAAAACAAGAGCAAGTGGTTCCGATCTACACTCAGATATGCATTTTCCAAGTTGCTTTTAGTGCACAAAATGAAAAACAAAGTACTTTTATGTACTGTGTAATTTTGGACTAAACGGCACACAGCACTCTCGACCCATTGAAAGACAATTTTACTGTGTCTTTTAACACTCATCTGTCCAGCATAGAAATCAAAGTGTAATTTATCCATACCCATGATGACTTTTTTTTAGAGATATTTTCTTATTTAAAGCAATATGACGGTACGACGTACAGTTGTTGTACAATTTAATTCAATTAGTGATCAAATGCTGTATTTATTGAACTATTTTGCAAATTATGTACAATGTACAATGTACAAACAACTGCTATTCTTAAATGTTGAAGAGGTTTTAGGTGTTGGTTGTATTTATTCATGCATTGACGCGTCTGCCAAACGCATCTAGATTCCTGGCAGTCTAAAGCAGAAACAAGTGTGGGAGAGGACGAGATCCAGAGGGAAAAAGGGGAAAGAATGAAAAAGCATTTGATCAATATGATGATGATATATTTCAACCCAGGAGTTGCTGAAACAAGCTGTAGTGAGAATCATGTCTGTAGTTTTTAGATGTGCTCCACATCGGTAAAACTATTAACTGTATATTTTTTGTGATGTGCATCATTACAGTGTGCTCCAAACAATATGTCCATTTGTGTAAATGTATTTATTTTACATTGTATATATTGTTAAATGCAAAAAGAGAGACCTATGATTCTGTAACTACGATCAGTTCAGATGTGTAACTCCAATTATGCCTTTCAGGATAAAAGTAGAGCAATATTAAACATGCTTCCAGTTTTGACTTCCCCTGTGTTTTAATGTGTGACAACACATTTTCAATCGTAACACATTGTGGGTTTTATTTATTTATTAGTATAATTTATTTTTAGTGCTCTGTAGTACATCATTATGAGACTCAAGACTATTTATATAGTTTTATTCAGCCAGGATGCATTAAATTGATCAAAAGTACAGTAAAGACATTAATAATGTTACAAAGATTTTGGTTTCAAATAAATGCTGTTCATCCAATAATCATGATTTTTTTTTTTTTTTATACAAAGTTTCCATATAAATATTAAGCTGCATAATAATTTTCAACATTGATGAGAAATTTCAAAGCCGGAGGGGTCATGTCACATTTAAGACCAATAGCTGCTGAAATTACATTTTTGCCATTAAAGAAATAAATTAATTGTAAAAATGTATAGAAGTAAGTCATTTTAAATGGCAGTAATATCTCTTTAATATTACTGTTTTTACTGAACTAACAATTCCAGCCTTGGTGAGCTTAAGTGGCATTCAAAAACATAAAAAAAAAAAAAAAACCTTGCTGACCCTAAACATTTGAACTGTATACAGTATATATGTATGTATAATGTAGTTATCAATATAAACCACAAAATAAATATATATTTATATAGGAAGAAATAGGTACATTTAGTGTCATTTTTGTTATGAAATTTAAACTGTTTATACAAATCAAAAACTCTCAATCACAGTCGTCACTAATGTCAAAAAATTGTGCTTAAGATTTTTTGTAAATTAGATATTAATATAAATATATTACTGTTTGTTTCTGCGAGGCACATAAGTAACATTTCCATACAAATTCGTATGACAAAGTAGTCTGTATTTATTCATGTCCTGCATTTCCTATATGAAAAAAAAAATCACTTATGGAATATGAATAATGAATGTAACAGCTGATGAGCTGGATACTAGTATCCAGGCAATAGAGTCTTCTGCCTAGCTACTTGACTTTTTTTTCCTCTCAAGAGCAGTCTTTCTCTTTTTTTTCCCCTGCACTGGCATCTTCACACAGCCACTCTTCATTCTGTCGTGGTTACAAAATTATTGCGTCGGAAAGGGGAAGAAAAATGGTGGATGAGCAGAAAGTTCTTGACAACTTGATGCAGCGTTTGAGGCATGCCCACTCAGAGGGTAATCAGCCGCTATGCCCTGAGGCTTTACAGCAGACACATTGATGTAAGACAACGTTCCTAACATCAGCAGAGTCTCATGGTCTGCCCACATCCACTCTGTCTCTCCTATAAGACACAGCGGGCCAAATGAGGAGCAGAAGATACAAACATCAACAAGAGGAAAGTTCTTAGGATACCTAAATAGCAAACCTAAATATTTGGCACCCTACTGTATAATAGATTTGACAGAGAAGAGAAATATTAAGGCAATTTATAGGCTTGAAAAGGAAATAAAGCACTATATAGTAAGATAGCATTGTGTGTAAAATCATCTGCCGCTAATATGTATCATATAATGTGGGGAGACATTTAATGTTCTGTAACAAAAGCATACAAGGCTTTAAAACAGAGAGCAGTGACCTGCAGGCAAATATTTTTCAAGAAGATGACATCATAAGATATTACTTAAATAGGGCCCCCGTTGGCCCTTTTTTTTTTTTTTTTGTGCTGCGGCACATACATTTTACTCATTGACTTCGGAGTTCATTTATTTTATTTTATCTTTATGCCATTGATTCATTATTATGATACAATAAAAGCTACTTGAGCATTTCAGCTGCCAAGTACCGTTATCATTAACCTTGCGAGACGCTAAAAGTGCTCCATGGCATTTGTAATGGCTCTTTTAACTCTTTCTGCTCTTCCGTGTTATACGCCTGAAATGTGGAGCTGCTATAATTGTGTTTTCACTGAGGTTGGACCCTCAGAGGAGGCCTGATATAAGCTATGACGAGGGATATGCATGGATATTTGTATTTCTCCATTATGTCAATTTATGGATCATCCCTTTGGTGCAATTTGGAACCAGAGCGGGAAAGTGCCTTAAAGTCCAATTGGGAATTGTGATGTTCCCCATAAAGCTTTAGTTCAAAGTTAAGCTCGTTTTAGATTAATTGATCTGTTCTAGACATATTAGTTAAACTGCTGATCTTGATACGTCTGTTTGAAATGACCTCTGTCCTGCTCACGTACGTTTAATGGTTTCTGGTAACCGTATGAACTGACATTTTAAAAATAAAGAGTGGCCAATGTATATTGTCAGGGCTCACATGCTAAAAACAATTACAGTTCTATGTAACAAATGATGAACAAGGAAGCCAGACTGGTCTCAGAACTGGCATTAGCACATTTATTGAGTGAAGCAAAATACATTTCGGTCTTATTATATAAGTTAAATTGGACATGTTTAAGTGGATAGAACAATATTATATTTAGTTGTGACAAATCTTAATCAAGTTTGTTGCTTCAGCTCATCTTTACAACTAATTTATCCAGTCTACTTTATAAGGATAGCAAAATGGCTTTCAGTCTAACCAAACACATTTTTCTTATCGTCAGCTGCAGGTTTTGAAGAGTTAATAGCCGTATAGGCCAACTTCCTGGTCATTTCATACACCAAACTACTCTGTCTCTTGAGCGGTATATGTTTTGTGGTGTACCCAGTGTGCCATGGGAATGAAGTTCGACTGGTGGCACGGGTGTGCTTGGCATCATCTGTAAAGTGCTAATGTGTGCAGTTGGGCCCTGATGGCTTTTGGTCAGCGAGTCCACCCAATTTATTTCTCAGTGTGAGAGCAGGGTCACTCTCCTGGGTCTTAGTGTGCTGATGTACTGGGCCACACTGTGGTAATGGCCTTTCACAGGTCTCCTGCTCCCTCGACACTGCTAGAGACATCATGGGGCTTGATATGTGTGTGAAGAAAGAGAGAAGGAAGTCTGTAGAGCCGTGACAATGTGCAAAGAAGGCAGCTTTGGGCTTGTCCCTCTTGAGACCCTGTTTACCCCAGGAGCTGTCAGATGTTTTCTAAAGTCCTGGGTCTTCAGAGAGAGTTCAAGGAATGGTTAACCAAATGTATTAAAGTTAACTTCTAGAATATTTCACATATGATTTTTGATGTCCTTGCTTTAATGTCTTTAACTTTAGTTTTAGGTATTCTAATTCGATTTTTTTTTTATCATCTAAATATATGGACATCTGTCAGGTATAAAAAAAATATTTTTGTACTTGAGACATTTAACAAAATATCTCGTTTTGTGTTACAGAGATGAAAGTAAGTCATACGAGTTTGGAACAACATGAGGGTGTATGTAAATGTTGACAGAATTTTCATTTTTGGATGTACTATCCCTCTACTGTTTCAGATTCCATCTTACACAGCCAATGTTTTAGCAAAATTATAGGTTTATTAGCACAAGTATAAAAACCGCACAGAGAAGGTGAATAAAAAATCTTATTATAAGACATTATGTAAAACCATTCAAAATTCCAGTATTAGTATTTTAGAAGTCATCTTTATCTTATTAGCAAACTGGTTGATTTCCCATCCAAACGCTTCTTTTTCTCTTTTATTCACGCACCACATCCCCACTGTTCTACTCAGGCAGATAATGACTCATCTCCAGCAGAATAGCCTTTTTCAATTTTAGAACTACTTAACACTTAATGTAACTGGTAGATCACTCAAAAGCAATTAATTGTCATCCCTTTAAAGGCAAGTTCACCATCTCCTTAATACATGGGATAAAATGGATCAGACGGCATCGGGCTCATCGAGAGCATTAGCTGGTCACACTTGCACGTTTATTTGCACTTAAATGTTTTACTCTACATTCGATGAACCATTAATTCAGTTAGTGCACTTTTATAAATAGTTTGGGGTGTCATCTAGGTTTGAATTAGGAGCACTTGAGAACTACTTAGGGGAGGCCTTCATAAATAACATAAAGCACAAAAATGAACTAATGTGTGGATTTATATAGAGATTCCTCTGAGTGAATTTTAGATGAAGCAAGAGGTATAGATATTGTACCTAAAATGTTACATTATTATTATTTTCTTTCTGTAGTTGCTTTTGCTTTAATAATAAACTTCTGACAGATTTCTTATTTTCTTCTTTTTTTCTCTCTCTTCTGATCCTTTTTACCTTGTAATTCGGTCCATCCAGAGCTGGTGTTTGTGTCTGCTGAAATCTCACCCCCATGTGGTGCTGTGAGCTGAGTGACTGACTGTGTACGTGTGTGTGTGTGTGTGTGTGTGTGTGTGTGGCAACCGAACACTCCAGAGCCCATTGCGACTTGACTTCCCAGTGATCTCCAGTTCCTACTCCGAGCCAGCGTGTGGTGTCTGGAGTGTCACATCTGACAACTCAGTATACAGCCATGTCGCTACACAGGAGAGGAGCAATCTGAGAGATGATGCACTGGCACAGTCCCTCTATGTCCATCTTTTTCACTGACAGCAAAAGGGAATCTAAGCACGATAGCAGTCTTAAAATGCACATCGGCCACATTTTCTGCTCCCCCTACTTCACACGGCAACTTGTTTACAATCTCGGTACACATGTGTACTCATTTATTAAAGGGGTCAAATTATTTTGCTAAAAATAACATTATTTTGTGTATTAGGTGTAATGGAATATGTTTATGCAGTTTAAGGTTCAAAAAACACATTATTTTCCATGTACTGTACATCAGAACAGCCGGCATTTTATTCTTCTCTCCCAGGATCGCAGTACATTTTAGTATTTGATTAAAAAAAGCAACAAAGAACATATAGAACATTATAACAAAACACAACACTCAGTGCAACAACAACAACAACAACAACAAAACAGAATGAATGCATTTTTCACTGCCTTGTACCAAAAATAATTGTTGTGTAATGTGAGAAATTCAACATTTTTTTCAGAACTTTGAATACAAACAAACAAAATACTACAAAATACTAATATGTAAAAGGTTTTTCCCCCCTAAAGGCCTGCTATATAAATATATTGAATTATTTTAAATGGCATGTCCTTAAACCTATAACAGTGTCAAAGGCTTTAAATGTAGTAAAATATAGAGATGTGGAGTGCCCCCCCCCCCCCCCCCCCCCAAAAAAAAACAAAAAACAAATGTAAAAAAAAAAAAAATAGCTGAGGTGTGCTGAAAAATAAAAGCGGAGTGATATCTGTACGTTTGCCAAACTGTGGCAGGTCTTTCTTCCTGCTCCGGGAGTAAGAGGGTGATATAATCATATGTATCTCAGCAGGACAGGGATTTCACTATGGAACCCTGGGGGAAAATACCACAGAGCTGCACATCAGCAGCATAAAGCTCAAGATATGACTTTCAGGCTTTATTACATTTATGACAATAACATGTCCCATATCTTATTGTAAAACAAACCATATACCAGTTTAACAGTCAAAATTCCTGCCAGTGGATTCCTTTTAGTAAAGCCAGGGAGAATAGGAATAATTTGTATGCTGGTTCATGTTAATTTGTCAATATGGAAAACAGTGAAAATATAAAGTCCAGCATGGATTTTTAATTTTGCATCACATATTTAAGTGGTAAAACAAAGACAGAAAAAGTCTAATTGAAACACTATAATGTTTTGTTTTTGTAGTTGTTGAGTTTCATTAATTAGAGGAAGAGTCCCGGCCACAGCTGGGTTAAACTGCCAAGCTTTGTCTCCCGAGTAACTGGAATGCAGAGGATAGATGTGTTAGCCTCATTTTCATGCTATCTGAACAAAAGCTAAGATAATGCTAAGGCTAATTGTAATACTGCTTTTCATTTCAACATTCTCAGCATTTGTGTACAGCAGAGGCGGCAAGACAGGAGGCTTAAGAAAAATCGATTTAATTAAAATCCAAACCTGATGTCTACTTCAGTCCAGAGGAAGAGGAAAACATGAGGAAACTGTAGTCAGTGTTGGGAAATAGTTGCATTGGCCTTGATCCTAAATTTTACTCTCATGAGAATAAATAAGATATAGAAAATGTGTTTTTAGGCAGTGTTGGTGAAAGTTACTTTTAAAAGAAATGCATTACAATATAGCGTTCCTCCATAAAAAAGTAGCTAATTATGTTAGTAACTCTTTGGTTATATTGACTATAGAATACCCAAGATGTGTCACTTGTATAATTCTGAATGGTGGAAAATGCAATGCTCAATAGCCGCTCTACCGAACGAAGCCCCACCTTTAGAGTAAAAGAGCCAATCACTTATCGGTAAAGTTAACTCATCACTGCAGCTGCCATTAGAAGTCTCAGCTGCTATAAAAACAGTCAGCATCCTGATACGTGCGATCAGGCCTGCGCATGCACACTGGCTGGTCAAGCCTGAAAAATACGCTTTTTTTTTTAAACACCACTTGAACAAAAGAAACAACATTTATTAGACAGTTGTTGTCAGATATCATTGGTGATTTCAAAAATTACATTTAATCTCAAGCTTGGCTTGTTTTGGAGAATTTGATGTTTTCCTCGCTGGAACTACATTGCTGACTTGTTGGGTTTTGAAAATGATATTGTTAAAAGTTATAGGTTTGCATTGCATATAATAACTTGAATGTGTGAATGATTAGACTAGCTGACAATCATTAACTTTAAGTTTCAGGTAAAGGTATTTGTAGCTATTATATGGTTTGACAAAAAAAAAAAAAATGTTATGTGAATAATATATCAAATTGTATTCACACAACAAAGCCCATTCTGTCAATGACATTACTCTAGACTATTTTAGTCTTTGTATTGTAGCCTAATGGAACTACCGAGAAATGTATAAAGTGACTGCTCAGAGATGAAGATTTTAGATAAAGAAGGTTGACTTTCAATTAGTCAAAGCAAGTGTTCTGTAGATCTCTAAATGTGCTTGCATATTTTACAGGGGATCGGTGAGTTAAAGAAAGGATATTAATGTATCCATATTTCGACTTCCTTACTGGTAATGCTTCTCAAGCAAGTCAAAATAAATTGAATAATTAATTCATGGTGATTTTAAGTCTGAATACTCATTGCAATTTTACCAAAATTCACTTCAAATCTAAATGAATGAATTTTATAACCAGTGAATTCCCCAAAAACACTTTTGTGAAGAAAAAGTAAGAAAGAAAGAAAGAGAGAAAGAAAGAAAGAATATAAACTAAACAATTAATGCCATTGTTACAATAATAGTGTTTGGATTTCTGAGAGTTTAATGCAGGGCCCATATCAAGTAAGTTTAAGACGCACAAAGCAGGATGCGACATTTGGCCAAAGTAATGCCATCCCAGTCATCAATATGAGCCATTGCGTCATGGCCCATAATAATACTCAGACATCCCCAGATAGTGCATTCATTCAGCCCCCCTCTCTTTAATCCTTTGTCCTGCTTTTCCCTCCTAGAGTCCAGCACCTGAATGTGCAACTCTGTGCCGGGTTGCTTAGCGACGTCGAGTGGCGTTCCTGAGCCAAGAGATCCACTTGTTAAATCGAGACGTAATGTAACACTGACATCTTCCTCCAGCGACCGATCAATGATGCCAACAGGTGTTTTGTTTTTACTCGTGGCGGATATGTGCACGCATGTTATTTATCAGCATTTCGGTCAATTGTTTTTAGAGTGATCGAGCGCTCAAGTTGTGGATAGGAGCAGATGGCAAACTCATAATCTGCTTTGCTCAGAGCTGCCACGCGCTCCTTGAATCCATCATGCGCCGAGGTAAGAAAATAGCAGAAATGGATTTCAGTGTCACGTATGGATTTTTAATGTGCCTCTGTTTCGTTTATATTTGCTTGTATGTATTAATTTAGTGACATATTTCTTTATTCATTGAAGACTAATTAAGACGTTCAAATACAAAACAGTCTGTGTTTTTGTTCATGGAAGCGAAGGGACGCATTGTGAGGTTTTCAGACTAATTATAAATAAAGTCAGAATAAAACGTTGGGGCTTAAAAGTATGTGTTCTTTTACATATAGGTGTATATTTGTTTTAACAGCGTTTTCAAACGTTTCAGTTACCAGAAAAGTTTGTCAGAGTAGGCTACGTTAAGGTTAAATAGACGCGGGGACTGAAGTCGCGTTAACCCGAGGAGGTAACCATAGTAACAGTCTGCCGCTCGAGACCTTTCCGTCAAGTGTCGGACGAGAAAATGACAAAGTGCCATTATCACTGAATTACAGATTTATATATTACAAATTATAATCACAAAGCTGAAATTGTATTTGATGGGTAGCTAAAGACAATTATTATCACGTGGTCAAGAAGAATGTTACCGACAGAAATGCCTTTAAAACGTCGACTCCCAAAAAGTCTTTGTATAACTGTCACACTGTTGAAGAGGACAACATTTCCAACGGGTTTTCTTGATCTTTTCATTCAGTCTGATACAAAGTCATTAAGATTGGCTCTAGAAAACCGTTGAAAGTACTGGCAAATAGCCCGCTGCGATTGAAACACGAACCAGGCTGACGACAGTTGAGTTCGTACTCAATCATCAATCTTGTAGATAAGGCAGTATAAACAAACCTGATTTGGTTTTCACCTCTCTAGTGCATAGTGCGAACTACGGGGGAGCTAGGGGGAGCTCGGCTCCCCTTAATAAGACATGGGCTCCCCTGAAAACGAGAAATCTGAAATTTTGGGGGGTCTCAAAAAATACTGACAATGTGAATATTTTTAAGTGCAATTTCAGTTTTGTAATGTGATTATGATGGCAAAAAACCTAATTAACTTCAATAAAGATTAAAGACGTCCCAGCATCAAGGTGTGGGGGTGCTGCGCTGCAAATTCCATGTTAGTATGTCATAGGTTCGTAGAAAAAAATAAACGTTGGAGGCCATTTATCGTGCGCAAAGTCCTTCCATTATGCAGTTATAGCATCATAGCCAGGGCAAAAAGAAAACAAGGTAGTTCAATTAATTTTGGTATTATTAAGAAATTGTGTAAGTGATAACGCACGACTGATTCACCTGCTGCAAGCACTGGTAAACCTCAAGCCAAGCCCACTGTGAAAACGCATGAAGCTGAAGAAAAGTAATCTCTGGGATCCTAACCCCTATTGCTTCGAGTCCTCTCTCGCGTTAAACTGGAACAGCCAGCAGTGGAGAGACTGGAAGAGCCAATATACATGGCTGTGTGTTAAGGATGGAAGCTTGGGGTGTATCACTTTGTAACGCGTTGTGTCAGGAGGGGGAAAAAATATGGATAGCTCACAAAGTTATTAGGCCAGACAAAACTCACGGAGGCGATTGACATTTAACGACGACTCGTTTTATTTCTCCAATCGAACTCGGGCAATTGTCTGTCCCATGTTCCACCGTCCACAGCGTAACCAAAACAAAACAAACAAGATTAAAACAAAATGATTTCCAAACAGAGATTACCCGCATACATGGGGGATTCGAGTCGCGCGTGTATACATTATCATACAGAGTGCATACCGTTTTACAGGGAGCGCGCAGCTCTTAAAGGGGCCACATTTTTTTCCACTCGTTACAACTTGAAAGGACGCAAAAAACCTTCTTCTGTCTGAAAAGGTACCTGGCACGCACTTGTCTGAGGAGTGGATTAATGATTAATGCTCAGAACCAGTCGCGAAAAATTATATATAAATACAGGGACAGCATTGCACACAAGATGGCCATTGAAGTGGCATTGACTAAGCAAAAGGCGATTCTGGCAAATAAAGGAATTGAGGTGAATTCTAAATTAACGGAGGAGAGCGCAACATCATTCAAGGCTGTCTTCCTGACCTATCAATTTGTGTCGATAAAGTATAATAGTGCATATTGTGGCTGTTATGTATCTTTGTAAGTCATTATATGTCCTTTTTTGAGGCACTCGTGTCGATAATGTATAATAGTGCATACACTTGTAGCTGTTGTAAGTCCTTATTTGAGGCATGCGCATGCGCATGTGCACGACTTCTACCCCCCACCCCCCCCCCCCCCCAAAAAAAAAAGAAGTGGGCTCCCCCAAAGGACACGGTATAGTTCGAACACTGCTCTAGTGCATAGGTTTTATGTGCAGACCATTTTAGTGAGGTTATTATAATTCTTCTCTTTGCAATGCCAGCTGAATTCAGGGTAGATGTGACATAAATCCAAATGCACCAGCAAAAGTAATTGTTAAGCTTTTCTTGCATCAAGTAGAATCTTAAGAGCCTCAGAAAGGGTGACAGGGTATAATATTTTTCATAAATATGTTTTCACATATGATTTTGCTCTTGCTTTCTCACTTTGGTTTTCTACAGGACTTTGACGGGCCCAAATCCTATCTATCATGTGAAGGCTTTGTCCTCCTTTTTGACATTGTGCCATTAAGCTGCGCTGCCTTACCCAAGGCACTGGACTGTAAAAATGTCACCACCGGCATGACCATCATTACTTATTTAAGATCACTACATCAGAAGGAAACTTCGCCACCAACAACGAATTGGCTCCTTGGGCACAAAGGTGCTATGTTATTACTGTACACCCTAGGCTTTTATGCCTCCCTTGGCCTGGCTGCCCCTCAGGGCAACTTTCCCAGGCTCGAGAACATAGGGGCATATAAATCTGTCAGCACCATGCCAACGAGGGCCACATGTGGAATTCCCGAGAGAAGTACTTTCTGTCAAGCCGGCCAGGTTCAGGAGGATCTTCACACCTGTTTCCAGAAGTTCTGTATCCAGGAGTGTCCGTACAGCTCCTCTACGCTAGACTACACCGACATCCTCGCCACAAGTGCGGGCATGTGCTGGAAGGGTGATGCACGGGACCACCGTCCAGGCGCAAAGGCCGATTTCACCAGCTTCATCTTTCCGACCCCGAGAGGTTGTCCGGCTTCCCCGTCAACTCTAAGCTTCGGCCCAGCGAGCTCATTTACTCTAACAATGTGGCTGAAACTCGAGCAAGACACTGTAATGTAAGTAGACACACGTCCAGAATTTTCCCTTAAGAAGATCAGAGAGGCAGTGCAAGTGTTTCTGTCACTTAGAGAGTGAATATTTTACTTAATCAACCGGATCAGTTTCAATACCTGCGCCGTTCCAGGAAAAGAATGACTTGTTAGAACACCGCTGTATGATCTAAGCCTGATATGGATTAGCTCAGCTGCTCGCCTTGCCAGAGCTGGTTTTATTCAATCTATAGTTGCGTAGTTGATCCCTACTCAGCTGTTGGTTGTCCTCACCTCATTTTCAGACATTTCCTCTGTTGTATCTCCACTCTGAAACCATGTTGGTACATGGAACACATTCTGTGAGGAGTCCTGCCAAGCTGAAAAAGCTCTGAGCCCTGTTTGCTCTGCTCCGGCAACACCAGCTGTGGCCAGTTTTAGATCAATGAAATGAAATTGCCACAGTGTTTCTCCTGTGCTCTGGCAAAAAAAAGCATCAACTCAAAGGACACTTTGTTTTTCCACAGCACAGAAAATGATATAGTTGAAAGTGGGTGATGGGATGAAAGGATGGAGTCAGAGAGGCTGTGGAAGAAGAACAACTGTTTCAGCGTTTTATATCAAGTGCAGAGCATTAAAAGAGAGAGAAAGCCACAAGCGTGTACAGTAGTGTTGAAAAATAAATAAGCGAGTCTGTGCGGTCAAGGCGGTTCATCTGTCGCATTTGCTCCTTGAAGCGGCGTGAGGCAGAGTCAACAGGCTTGCGTGTTTATTCTGTTCTTAGTGAATTAATTGGCCTGTGTTTAATACCTGCCTAAGATCCCCTTGGTAATATGACATAAAAATATACACCGCTCAGATGTAGTTTTTTGGAACACTTGCCTTAGTAGACATATTGAATACTAAAATGTTGCATTCCCTGGAGAAGTCTGGCCTAATTGCAAGTAGAGCAGGCAGCAGAAGCTTGGCTGTAGGTGAGATGTTTTGACTCCGCGGCCAGCCGCAACCTGAGTACAAATGCTTTATGATTTATTGGATGCTGTGGCCTTGTGTTCGTAAATGCTGCTGTTTCCTGTAAAACGTCTGTAAAGGTGTTTCATATGACAGTGTATGAGAGTGTCTTCGAGTAACGAGAAAAGCCAAATGGAAAATATTGATACGACATGCATAAATGTCAGAGTGATGTTCATTTTAGATGGCAACAAATTTCACGGTAAAAGCGAGTTGGATTATTTTAAAGGTATATTTTGAAGGTGTATTGATTGTTTACTGATATCGTTCACTGTTTACTATATGAAACAATGAGGTGTTACATATGAAGATGCATTAGGCAATTCAAAACATTTTATGTAAATTTAGGCCTGTTCTGGATATTCTTTTATGTGGCTTATTTTGAGCACTTGAATTTCTCTGAGCAAAATTATTAATGTTTGTTTTCCTAATGTGCAGGACTTTATTGGAAAAGAGGGCTGTGGGCAGACTGGTGCTGCTGGTGACAGTCTCCAAGGAAGACATTCAGATTCACTACGGCATTCACAGCAAACAAAACTTCTCTATAAGCATGAAGACTGCAGGTCATATCAGCATAGGCGTCTGGACACACATGTCTCTACAGGTAGGCATCATGTTTCTATTCTCTTATTCTTTCCATGATTATTTATATAACATACTCTTCAAGACAACATTACAGCATGTATCTTCATAATGTGATATCCAACTGTAAAGTTAAACTGAATATTTAGTGTTCAATGAAGTATTTCCTGCTTAGGTGTCAGTAGGGATGAAACGAGTTTCTAGCTTTGTGGCAGAATTATATGATGTAAGCTTGGTCAGGTGTCATGTAGTGTTGCTTTGGCAACAATAAATCACCATCCATTCATATTTGAGCTTGATTTCATTTGAGTAGCCGCTGAAAAATATTGATATTAATATTGTGTTGTGAGAACCCGCAGCAGGTTTTAGCTGAACCCATGTCACAACAGATTTCCACTTTGGACAAGATGCATGAATAGAAGGTGTTAATTACAGTGGTAAACATCTGCTTTCCTGCAGCTGTGAGGGCAGGAAGGGGGAAGAGTGCAGGTCAACCCCTCATACACCCCGCTCTGAATACATATCAATCCAGGTCCAGTCGCTCCTGCATCATTCCTGTCAGAAACATTCCGCTGCTTTTGCCTCTGCTTTGTCTTCAAAGAATGATCCACATCCAGTTCAGCGATGCAAACATGAAGAGCACAAAACTGTGGAATTGCTGGGTCATGTTTCATTCTCAGCTTTCAGAGTCCTTTGCACTGACAAAGTACCAGTCAGTCCCATTAGGACCGGCTCTCTGGCATTGTTCAGCTTTGGAAATGGCAGCCTGTATCTCTGTGTCAGAAATGAAAGGAGAAGGAGCAGAGGATAAACTTGGCCATCATCAGGAAACAGAGTACTCTGTCTGTGGAGAGTATTACCTTACAATAGTAGTGATTATTATGGCTTTAAATTGCATTCGTTCAGATTATGAATAGCAGGTTGACTTCTGGGACAGAAAACATTATTATGATAATGAGATCCTTCACACAAATTCACAGGTAATATGCTGCCTTGCTGTGACAGCCTTTACTTGGACTACATAAGATATATTTTCTGTGCCCATTAGGAATTTTAAACTGCAGACCGGACATTGTATTCTAGGGACAAAATTAGCCTATTTTCAGCCTTAACTCTTCATGGTGGTCTACTTGCTGAAGACTATTACTGACACCGTCTCTAAGTACCTGGTGTTAGGCAAGCTTTTCTGTTTTTTTTTTCTTAAGTACTGAACTATCTCTTGAATATGATTATGATTATTCATCTGACTTTTTTTTTAAGTGACAGACAGACCTTTTAACTGTAAAATTATATATTTTCAATATCGACTAGTTAGTGGTTTACTTGAACAATGAATGATGTAGTTGGACTTTAGGCTGATTTAGGTTTTAAGATTTAGTATGCATTTTTCAGGGATATATTATTGTTTTAATAAGATAAATGACAGGTATTAATATCTGTCTGTTATTCCCATTTAAAGGCTGTAAGAAACCCATTTCTGAGAAATCTCTTAATTCGTTACAAAGTACCAAAAAAAATCATCAACTAGTCGACCTGAATAGTCAACTAGGCAAGTGTTCCCAAACATTTTTTGTGTTATTACTTGAATCATCAACACCAAACTAAAATGTAAAGGTGCTTCCAAAATAAAGAATTCAATTCAGTTCAATTCAAGTGTATATGTAAAGCGCATTTTATGATACAAATTTTTGCAAAGCAACTTACAGAAAATTACGTTTCTACTATACTGTAGTTGAATAGAGATTCACTGCACTAGCTTACCATTCAGTCCCATTCATACTGTTAACATTAGTTTTTGTCAAAAGCAAACCAAATAATTAAGCACCCTTACAGGTAACGGTCTTCCTGCTTTTGAGGAATCCTGTATATGGTCAAAAAAAAAAAAAAACCTCCAAGATAAAGAGAGTGGAGGAAAAAAGAAACACTCAAAAGGAATACAGCATTACAGCATTTAGAAAGGCTTCAGGGAAAAAGAAAGAGGAGTTGGTCTGCAGGTGTTTGTCCATAGTCATTACTTTAAAAGGAGAGTGAGAGCAACAGCGGAGGAGAAGAGAAGAGTGATATGCCTTTTATGCTGTCCACTTGGATGACGATGAGGAGCGACAGTGGGTTCCTGTCAGTTGTTTGTTGTGCTGCTTATTGTGGGTAATTTGTCTCTATGAAGTTGTGGGCTGTAATTAAGATCAAGCAAGTATCGAGACTCGGCAGGGAGGAAAAATTACAACAGCGTTCTTTTTGTCTCTTTGCAAGTCAGTTCAAAACCGTGAACGTATCACAGCGTAGCTGATGAGCCTTGGCAGGTCTCGACACATGAAAAGAGTTGTCGAAGGGGGAAAGTTGAAAATGTAAATGCCAAAGAGGAACAGTGATTACAGCCACTCCTCAACGTAAATCTGAATTATCATATCAATGCGTGTCAGGTGCCTGTCATGACTCTTATGAATGGTTAAAACTTCTTGTTCTTGCATATGAAAGTTGGAACTTTGATGCAGTTCTTCTCTAGTGAAGTGGGGATCATTTCATCAACATATTGTCCATTTGATGGTATCCATGTCACAGACTTTGTTTTGTCTGCTTTTACTTTCAGGTCTCATTTTTGGTTACAATTTAAAAAGCTGCTGTGATACCAGGTAGCGACTAGACCTTTATTGGGTCAAACAGAACTGAGTTATACTTCTTGAGAACTTATTTACCCCTTTAATTTCTCATTTAGAAGTTGAAATAAAACCATTATCAGTTTCCTTTTCGATTGATTCTAAATTTCCTGAAATGACAGTGTTTTTTCATTCAGTTTCTTAACTAATGAGTAGAATCATAAACTAATGAGTAAAATCATAAAGTTTTGAATATTAATTTAGTTAGTTCCAGTTCTTTAATTTGTTTGGGTGCGGGTGTTTCAAGAGCCCTGATGTACAGTCAAAAAGGATTTTTCAATGAATCTTTCTGCAGGTTGACAGTTGGTTGTTTTATGAGTGAGTCTTCGAACTGTTAACTCCTTCGTTTGAAAACAAACTTTTATGAGTGATTCACTGAATGGTATTTAATGAATGGATTCCCTAAAAAACAATGATTCTTGCAGAAGACAAACCAATTATAAGTGAATCGTTTGAATTAACCGCTCAACTGGTTCATTCAGTGTTGCTCAGAGACATGCACCTGTTAATTCTGCTTGATTTCATTTGGCGCTAAGTAGCAACATCGTGTCTAAAATGCTTTTAATTTATTCAATATTATCCTCTCAATTATTGAACAGTATTGTTTATAACACTATGTTCTGCAGCTCCTGTGGGAAGCAGTCTGAAACTGTGCTCTTGTGGCTGTTTATATGTTGTCTTTGGCTGTTCGAAGTTTGTGAGAATCCCACAAGTTAATGAACATTTTCACGCACAATTAGAGCTTCCACAAGGGTCTAGGCCTTGGCCATGCCATTTCGATCGCAGAGGCTTGCACTGTGGCAGACGCTCGTTCTCCGGGGACATTTGTTTTGGCCAAGAGCTGCCGAGTCTCAAGCTCTTAACCCGAATGTGCACATGGCTCATCACCCTGAGTGAACTTCACCCCACCCAAAGATAAGTAGGCCAGCCAGCCCGTGGCCAAGGGCCCTTTGAGCCAAAGGACCACTAAAACCGGGGTGCTGTGGTGGGGTTGGAAAAGGGTATCTGGCTGCCTCGAGTCAAACTATATGTGTGAGAAAGAAAAAGATAATGCAGGATAATGCAGGATGATAAAATCCTGTAGGCAGCTCGCTTTCTCAGTAGTAATACAGTCTTTAACACAAATAGACTCTCACTTCCATTACTTCCTGTTGCTGTAAATTATGATAAATTATAATTTTTCACATGGATAACACACTTCAAATTCTAAATTCAAATATCGACAATGTCACGCAGATGTTTATTTTTTGTAGATAAAGGTGTGCTGTAAATAAACTTTGCACAAGCAGAGGAGTAAATCTCTAGCAGAGGAGACATCAGCGCTGCTATCAAGTTGCCCTCTGGCTTTGGAAGGGGAGCTGGCAGCGGGTCAGCTGACCTTTCAGAGCTTCTTATGCCACCCAGAGTGATGGAGACTGATTGGCAGCGCAAGTGAAGGTGAAGCAAGGTGGATGGAAGCAAGGAGAGCTTCCACCTTTCCCCAGCTCACTGTCCACAGGCACCGGAGGCCACGAGTGGCGAATAAATCACCCCAAAGTGTTGACAGGAAATTAGAGTCTTCTCAGCTTTAAGTTCTTGGAGTTGACTTCTACAGGACATGGGCGTCTTGCAGCACTTGTGAATATACTGGCTTTAAATTATGTGTTGTATCGAGAGGAAAATACACTGGCCTTTTGAGAACCCCCAACAATGACGTGCAGACTATTGTTTAATCTGGTCCATTGAGGTGTTTATATGTGTTTCAGCACATCAATGTCAGATGGAATTAAACATTTGCCTAGAGATGGGCTTTCCTTGGCAAGTTTTATCAGGAGTCTTTATTCAGATTAAAGTCTGAGAAGATCGGTGGCGGATGGATATATATCAAAAGGGGCAATGCTGAGTGACAGTGCTTCCTGCGAAACTGGTAATGGCCATAAGTCGATGTGAGCAATTTCACAGTATATTATGTCTCTCAGACTGGGCATGAGTAACAATGACAGACGAGCATACGACCAAGGGGCAAGAAACATCCTGGAAATCGTCCGCACTGATCAGACAGATCAAATGCATTGTGTGGCTGCATTGGAGTCCTGTAATCTGTCATAGCTGCAGGGTTGTGGCTCTTTGCAGATGTGGCGGAGCTGATTACGTCTCCTCTGTTTAGCCGCCACTGCCCTTCTGCCTAGTTAGCATGTGTTTATTGCTAGTGAAAGGCGCAAGAGGGGTGGGTAGAGGAAAAAATGTAGTGAACAATCCTGGATCTGAGGCCTGTCAGGAGATGGATGGGTAGCTCGTGGCATGCTGCCCCCGTATCCACAATCTGTAAAGTGTACAGCAAAGTCATATGAACACACCAGGACTCATTGCACTACATAAATAAAGCTGGACTGCAATAAGTCAGGTGCTAAAATGTGCTGGTATGTTAAACATTTCCGGCATATATATATATATATATATATATTTGGTGGTAATACATAATGAGAAGATACATGAAATGTGGGATTGGTTATTTCCCTTTGATGGTTGTTGGAGACTTGTAATCTTGCAAGGGCATGCTACATGTGCTCACTTTCTTGGTATGGTTTTCAATTCCATAAAGGTTATAGAAATATTTCAACTACTTAAATATCTCATGATTTTTAAGGGTTAAAGTTTTTTTTAATGCTAAACATTTCTTCTTTTTTTTTTTTTATTAAACTGCATAATTATTAACCTCTCAAAAACATGAACATCATCTCAAAAAAAAAAAAAAAATTCTAATATATTCAATATTTATTACTGGTGGATTGTCTTTTCACTATGGCTCCCCAGAGAAATTAAACATTTTGATCTATAAATGAGCCAGAGCTGGAGTTCTCTTTGTGTTTCCATTAATTCAAAATCATAAACAAATGAGAGAAAAGGTAAATTACAGGAAAATCACTTGCAGACATTGCTCTTTTTGTTCTTGAAGCCTCATTGAATTCACCTTCCTCGCTTACTGGTGAGAGATAATGCTTGATTAATATCCTTAATGACAACCGGATCAATTAGGAACATTTGCACTTGTAAATTGATTGTAAATGTCATGTTTTCAAGAAACAGTCCACTTGAAATCATTATCCTGATGTAAAAAGATTGTAATTCATCACAAACATAGATATTCCTGCATCAGCAGTTACCCCAGCAGGAAGACCATTAATGATACTATAAAAACAAACAGCTTCCAGTAAAACAATTTGTCCATATGATTACAAAGACTGGTGTTTATGAATACTTACTAATTTCCCAGTATAAAATGTCAAAGCTGCAATATATTCGTTGCACCCTCTGTTCTGTAATGCACAGTCACTACTTTAACATATGGTAAATATGTATCTATTGTTGGAAATGTGTAATTTTGTAATAATATGTAATTTTAAGGTACAACCATTTCTCTTCTGCCTGGATTTTACAGGGTCCTTAGCATCATAAACAAACTTTTTCAAGCTTTTTCTTTATGTGAAGAGGCTCATTCTTTACGGACACATGACCAAAACTGTAGAAACTTTAGTAATATTACATTATATTGAGAACCTAGTTAGTAAAATATTCTGTTCGGACACAGTGAACAGTGTGTGTGTTTGTGTGTTGGGGGTGGGGGGGGGGGGGTTATGACTCAAGATATGCTTTCTGTGTAAAGCATAGCCTCTCAAGAGTTATTACCTTTATTAAAAGCGCTGACACATTGCCTTATATATTTCTGCCCTCTCCAGCTCCACAGAGACAATTTTCCTTTCTTAAATAAACTGTCACGCTAGTCTTAATATATTGTTGCCATCCTTACAGCAGGAGGAAAAAGGCTGATATAAAACATGTATATGTGAGATTGGCAATTGTATCTTTAGTGTACCTGAGTAGAACAAATGTTCCTCTCTCATGGCTGTGTTAATGTGATAAAGGGGAAATTGGCTTTTCATCAGTTTTCTTCGCATTGTATTGGTGGACAGTGAAGAGAGGCCCCGGCGTCAATAGCAGCACCTCAAACTTCCTGACTGTTATATTTCACATCACCACACTGGCCTCTGAGTGCATTATGAAACATGTGATAATGTAACAAATTACAAATAGGAAAACCTTTTTGCTTCAGTTAAATGATAGGAATCACAGGGAGGCCTAGCTATGAGCCGTAAATAAAACATCTCATGTGTTTGCGGTTATGTATGTGTGAGTTTGTATGAGGTAGCGGGAGAGAGTGTGTGTTCAGATAGAAGGACAGGGCTTCAGCAGGTATCAGTATTAAAAGAGGAGGATTGCTTGCGTTTATACCCTCATCCAGAGTGGAATATTTCTAGAGGCCCTGACAGCTCCTCCAGTGCTGAAATGGAAAGGGCTTTATCATGGAATGGTTTGTCTCTCACGCTGCTGCAGACGACTTGGCTTCAGGTTAAGCTTGTATCTGCCCCTGCTTTATGGTTCAAGCCCAAAGATCACAACTTTGTTTTTGGTATGAATTATGAAATCGCTGCTATAAAAAGCCCCCAGTTAGATTTTAGAAAGATTGTGCACTGTTGTTTTCTTAGAACAAAAACAAAAAGAGTTTTAAGTCTTTCTTAAATCTCATGTCAGATGGTCTGCTTCAGTTTAAAGCAGCCGTATATTATTAGTTTATTCATTTTTACCCCCAGAGGTTTCTTTCTACAAATACAGCTATAATTTACTTTTTCCCTGATCATTTTTTTGCTTTCTCTCAGACCTTTGGAGGCAAAGTTCAGACTGCTGTTGAGTCTAATGTAGTGTAATAATCTGTTTCCTTCTCATGATTTCAGTGCAAATGGTCTAAAGTGTTAAACCCTTCCAAAACAAGCTGTTTTTGCGACTCGGTTTAAATAAATGTTAAGTTGTGTTTTTAGTTCATAAACTTTATTTTAAATGATGACGTATTATTAGCTTTTTCATTTGTGACCCTTTTAAAGATCTTGTTGTGTTGCCACATGTAAAACAACAACAATGCTAGCTAATATTTGTTTAATATTGACCTCTACAAGGCTGATGGACAGAAGACCTTTAGCAGTTAGCTAGTATTACTATTTCTTAATGTCAGCCAGTGATTATGTTACATCTTTGGCTCTGTGTTGTGGTGTCTTACAACACTCTTAGTGTTGTCATTTCCCACAAATTTAAAACTGAAAAATGTTTAATCAAATTATTTTCCCACCATTTCCAAAATATGTATTTATGAGGCTACTTAAAGGGTTAGTTCACCCCAAAATGAAAATTAAGCCATAAATTACTCACCCTGAAGTAATCATAGGTGTGTATGACTTTCTTCTTTCAGACGCATCCAGTTGGAGTTATTTAAAAAAAATAGTCTTTGATCATTCAAGCTGTTTGATGCCACACAGCGGGTGTTGCACTGCATCAGTCCTTGAGAAGTTTGTTAAAAAGCGCAACCATTAACAAAAAGTGTCTCACACGGCTCCTGGGGGTAAACAAAGGCCTCCTGTAGCTAATCGATGCGTTTTTGAAAGAAAGAGTTGTAAATGAAGCAGTTCCGGGGTTATGATGAGGTCAGCTTTGCGCATGTGAGACTTTTTTTTTATTGATTAGCTTTTTATTTAAATTCTCTTGGACTGATGCAGTGCATCACCAGCTGAATGGCATCAAAAAACTTGAAAGATCAAAGAAAATTAATTAAATAACTCTGACTGGATTCGTATGATAAAGAAGAAAGCCATATACACCTAGGATGACTTCAAGGTGAGTAATTTATTGCCTAATTTAAATTTCTGGGTGAACTAACCATTTAATGTAAAGGCACAATAGTTTAGGTGGAAAAAATGTTTCAGGAGTTTTTATTTCTAGTGAGACATTTGCTTAATAGCCATTGTTATATAAATAATGGCATACATTTGTTGCACATTCTGGTAAATCCCTGTGCAGATTAAATGTTCCATTTTCAATTTGAAAGTGGAGAGGAGCTTTTAAGATGTCAGCACCTGCTGATTAGTATGTTACTAAGAGCTCCACAGAATGGCCAGTTATTAATCTGCTCCACACTGGTTTGATCTCATAGGCAGCGTTCCAGACAGGTCAGACCAGTCCCACACTACCAACACACACTTGCATTCTAATACAATAAGTGCTGGCCAAGTGATATACTTAGGGCACAAGCAGTTCAAATCAAGAAACACTTTTCCCTCCACCTTAAAACACACACACAGATGCACGCTCTTGGATTATTGCAGCAAATAAGCTCTGTGACCAGCAAAAGTTTATGATTCTTACATTTTGTTCATGAAGGTAATCTTCTCAAAAGAATGATTTAGAATTATAAAACTAAAGTTGCACGATTTCAACAACACCACCACTAACTGTCCAACAACCCAGGGCTGATGACTGATCTAAAGTATCCATGTAGAAATTTGTTACCCTTTTTTTAAAATAGGAAAGTGCCCAGGAAACATTGCTCATAAAAAGTTGTCTGGCAAAATTGCTCAGAAAGTTGCCCCATGTATCATCAGCCTAACAGTTTTGATGTTACAAAAAGGCTTGATTAAACAGGTGGGAAAAATACCCACATATTATCCCAAAAGCAAAAGTTACTAGAATGGAAGGAGAGTAAATAAAAACTAGGAATGCAACAAAAGGAGCACCAGAGCTCTTTCAAGAGTCTGAAGGGCTGGTAAATGGAAGAAGCACTTCAGGATTCATTTACATCACTGTGACGTTGCTTCAATTCTCAGCTGCATGTCATTGGCCGGTTAGAGATTTCAAGAATAGCCTCTCTACAGTTTTCAATCAGCGGCCATGAAAGAGAGCAGCTTAAGGATCCTCCAGTCTAATGCTGCCTTCATCCTTATGGATTTTTTAGTGACTTATTTCCATGCACCTTTTTTAAAGGAGATTGTGAAAGAACATGCAAATATGAATATGATGAAGGGGTGTTATCTGAGAAAAGTACCCACAATCATCAGCCATATAAAACATAAATATTAGGTCTGTTGCCTTGCTGCCTAAATGACATCCTAAATGTTATGGAACCTTACCGATAGGGAAATACTCCTTACAAAACAAACAATGGAGACACCACTTGGAGACACCCCTAACTCCAGAAGAGTTACATGTTAGCATGTTGCTATAAAACATGTCATACACAAATATTGGGTATAATGTATTTCTCTAATATTTTTCTTATGTTGGCAGCCATATTGCTTTTATTGTATGTATATATATATATATATATATATATATATATATATATATATATATATATATATATATATATATATATAAAACAATTGATTGAATCATGCATTTTGTAACTGATTTGTCCTATTTCGAATGAATTCATAGATACATGACACAAGCGTGAGCTTGTTCCTGAATGGTCAAGAGGATGATGGCACAGCTTTAGACACACAAACCTTGGCAGGACCAATTGATGACGTCACCTCAGATGGTGCTCTGTGGATCGGTACAAGTTCTAATGGTAATGATTTCTGTACTCCTACATTGCTCTTTCAGATTTTAATATGCACATTTATATATTAGATTTTTTTTTTCAAGCTGTAGTTGTCCTCACCTAACAGTATTTCTCCTCAGAATTAACTATAACTCAAATTGAGTGCGGAAAGGGACTAATTTGCAGACGTTACATTTTTCCATTATAGAAATATTCATAAGCTTGCAACTAATCATAGTTGGAGTTTATATAGGTCAAGGGTGACCATATGGCAACAAATAATCTCCTCATAAATGAGATGAGATGGGATTTATGTAATACCCCTAGGGAATGAAATGCACACACAATCACACACATGTGTGTGCACACACACAGACATACATTTTGGATACACATTCATAAGTAGCATAGACTTACTAAAGTTTCTTTAAGTTCACTCTGCATTCATTTTAATCCTCAATTGTGTTGTGTTTGCTTGCAAAAAATGATAATAATTCTGTCCATATCTCTTAGGGGACACAGTAGGTTGGTTACCAGTTCTTTTAGTTTCTTATTTCCTAAATGGCACAGAATTACAAGGGAGCAACCCACTGTACTGTATATAGTCTTCAAATAGTGTATGCCTCATTTACTGTCAAACATGCTAACACACAACAGCTTCACATGAAAGTTGCAGTCTGTGTAATCCATTTTACACACATTTCAAACTCTATCAAGAGCCCAGGGGTCTGAAATGCTTGTTTGATTCACGTAGAACTCATGTGGACAAAGCATAGAGGGAATTCTTAGATATAAAGTCAAAGGCTGCTTCAAACAAACATGCCATTAGAATTTATATATATATATATCTTTTATTTTCTAAATGTAATGGCCATATTTAGCATATGTGCATTGTTGTTTCCATAAAAATATTAAGCAGCACAAGTCATTGTAATATGTCAAAAATAAAATACAAAATAGTTATTTTAAATGGTAATAATGCTTTGTTTCACAGTATCACTGTTTTACTGTATTTTTGATTAAATAAACAGACTAATAAACTTCTTTAAAAAACATAAAAATCTATCTAGTTATGTGAATCAGTATTTAATAATATCTGCTTTGTTAAGTCATTGTTGTCTGTAAGAAATGCATTTATTAGATGATGCATGCATTCTAAATTTTTCTTTGGCTTGGCATGTCTTGCATACTATTATGAATACAAATTCCTTATTATTTTTTATCCAACCATGCCGCAAGTGTCTCTTTAACTCAAATAAAGACACAGATAAGGTAATCCACTAGTTGCTATGGATCCTGCAGACTGTCTTTAATAGCACCCATTGACTTTCCTTTCTTTTTCTCCCCAGGGACAAATCAATTCATTGGAAGGATGCAGGATTTTAGATTTTATCCAAAGACGTTAACCAACAGGTAAGTATTAGGTCACAGGGCATTAACAGCAGATGTAGCTTAAGAAGTAGTTTTTGCAGAGATGTACTATATTTAATCTTGGTCCTGAAGCAAAACCAGTGTAGAAAGATGTGAACAATTTTAAACCATGCATTTCTGTATTTCAGAGAGATTGAAGAAGTCTACACTGGACAATTCCCTCACCTACACACACAGTCCACATGCCGCTGCCCTGCCAGCCACCCCAGAGTGCACCCCCTCGTGGAGAGGTACTGCATCCCCAATGCAGCCAATGATACCACCCATAACAAAATTCTCCGTCTGAACCAGGATGCCCACCCCCTGCATTACATCAATGACAATGACATTGGAACCACCTGGATCTCCTCCATCTTTTCCACTTTAGAGCTGCTGGACAAAGGAATAACCATCACCATAGACCTGGAGAATGGACAGTACCAGGTACATAGCCACCAATAATTGGCTTTATGGGGATGTTGTACCAGGACCAGGCTCTTAGCTCACCTACGTTAGTAGACCTAAATTATTATTAGGCTTTACAGTTAGTTTTGCTTCATAGAAGTTTAGTTTAAAGAGATAATTCACCCAAAAATGAAAATTACTGCATGATTCACTCACCCTCAAGCCATCCTAGGTGTATATGATTCTTCTTTCAGACGAATACAAACTGAGTTATATTAAATAATGTCCATGCTTTAGAATGGTTGTCAGACCTTGTCCCATGTTTTGTGTTTTCCAGGTGGCCCCGCATATTTTGTTAATTTGCCCCAGGTTTTTCCTATGTTGTTTCATTAGTCCCAGGTGTTCCTCGTCCTCTCAGTTGTCTTGTCCTGTGTATAAATAGTGATTCCACTTTAGAGTTCCTTTGTCCACATTCCAGTCCAGTCGGTGGCGGTAATACACCTATAAGCTGGTTTGCCAACCGCCAATAAAACACCAAAGAAGAAGTAGAAGAAGAAGAGTTCCTTTGTCGGCTGTTAAACGTCTTCTGTGAATTCCTGTGCTTTCCACGTCTTTTAATAAAAATTCAGTGTTGAAGAAATCTCCAGCTTCTCCTTGGTCCTCAATCCCTGTGAAACGTGATTGAACAGCTGACTGAAACAGTAAGCGAACAAACAGCTTTTCCTGAGTTTTTGTTTTGTTGTAAAAGTCTTTTGTTTTCCTTTTCACGCCATGCCCTATGGATAAACAAGCGAAGTTCATCGCCATGGCTCGCGAGTATGCCCAGGGCGTTTGTGCCCCTCACCAGCTCCCTCGAGGGGGAGACCCTGGTGATGCTGTTCCGGATGACTTACCACCACCCCGCAGAGCTCCCAGACACCACCAACCTCGGCTGGAAGGAGGCAGTCATCCGTTGTCTGGAGAGCCTCTGATCCCAATCCGGGACCCATAAGCTGGCCATCTCCGAGTCAAGCCCTCCACCGTCCACGGCTCACTCAAGCCCACTGCCAGTTCATGTGGCAAGCCAAAAGGACGTAAATCTGCCAGCCCCAAAGCTCACTCCAGTGCCCACTCCTTGTAAATGCCTTTCAGAGCGACCACAAATGCCAATTCAAGCCCAGGGAGGGCTCCTGATCCCTTGTCAAGCCCAGGGAGGGCTCCTGATCCCCATTCAAGCCCAGGGAGGGCTCCATGCCCCAAATACAAACAGGTCCCGTGTCTGTTCTAGGGAAACTCCAGAGTGCCCACACCCTGTCCCTGTTATGTGGCTTGAGGTCACGCCTTCCGGAGGGGGGCGCTATGGCAGACTCTGTCGCGTGTTTTGTTTGTCTGATTTTCTTTCCAGGTGTCCGTGTATTGTGTTAATTTGATCCAGGTGTTTCCTGTGTTGTTTTCATTAGTCCCAGGTTTTCCTCATCCTCCCATGTGTCTTGTCCTGTGTATAAATAGGGATTCCAGTTTAGAGTTCCTTTGTCGGCTGTTAAACGTCTTCAAAGAATTCCTGTGTTTTGTTTACATCAAAGAAAACCAGTGTCCTTTTGGCTTATATCGAATTCCTCCAACATGTTTCTTTACAAATCCTAATTTTATACTATTATTTCCAGTGTTTTGTTTCACTTTGTCGTCTGCGCTTCCACATTTGTCACTTTCGCATTAGTCACCATGTTCCGCTGGATGCCACTCTCTCTCGTACAACAGTTAGCGGAAGCTATAGATGAGGTTTATAAAGTTGTGAATATTCATATTTTTCTCGCACAAATGCATCGCGTCACTTCAGAAGGCCTTTATTAACCCCTTAGAGCCATCTGGATTATTTTAGAATGTATTTGTCTGAAAGACAAGGATGGTTTGAGGGTGAGTAAATCATGGATTAGTTTTCATTTTTGGGTGAACGATCCCTTTAAAGAGCATCAAGACACTATATGTGACCCTGTCTGTGAAATCCAATTGTAATACAAATGAATAACCGTAAAAGTTCATTATAATGTCAGTTTAATGTTTTGGCATTATAGTTATAATTATGTTATTACAAAAACATTTTAGGGCTTATTAGCCCCCAGAAAGGTTGCTGATTTAAAGTAACCTTCAACCTGATATTTTCTGTTTGTGTGGCTGCTTTCTCAAATCCATACACTGGGTAGCATATTTTCCATTTGAATACACTAAAGCCTACCTAAAGTCTTTTGTGTATGTCTGAGTGAGTCGCCCAGTCATCCATGTGGCTAAGCCAAGCAGAGCAGAGCAGAGAGTCCAGCTGTAAAGAAGTAGAGGATTTATGCAGCTCTGCCTCAGTCTCTCCTCTCAATACCAGATAAAACACACCACCACACAGACTTTGAAGTGTCCACTTAGTCAAAGCTGCAACCTGTTTCTCAACAAACTCCTCAAAATGAAGCCACAAAGGGAGAAAGGGAAGAGTAAAGCGGCACTTTAAGCTGTTCTTCAAAGTGCCGGCATGCTTTAGGAGGCAGCAGAGCATTGACTGCTGCTGTGCAGATAATAGATAATCCATTGCTGTTGAGTGTTTCATGCATATTTCACCCTTTCATGTAATTTTACATGCTTCCTTTACAGGTTTTCTACGTGATACTCCAGTTCCTCAATGCTCAGCCTGAAGCGGTCCGCATTCAAAGGAAGACAACCGTGAGTTCCGAATGGAAGGACTGGCAATTCTTGGCCAAGAACTGCAGCTACTTTGGAATGAAGGATAACGGGCCTTTGGATCGTCCTGATTCTGTAAACTGTCTACAGTTGCCCAGGTAGTGTATACACGCTCACACGCTATATATGTCTGTTAGTCCATCCACAGGCGCTTTTGAATCTTATAACAGTCCTTGAACTAATGATTCCTGCCAGGTAAGCTTTATCAACGTGGGTTGAGACAAGTTCCTACTGTGATAAAAGCAGCGGATTGTCATTTCGTGAGCTTTTGGAGGATCTAAGAGGAGAATGGGGTGGGAAATGCTGCTCTTGGCTACAGCCCAGGCTGCTCAGATCTGATATCTGCTGTCTTTGGCCGCATTCAAGACAGCAGAGACACTTAGCTGTTATGGACCACACAAGCACCTGGTTTCACATGCACATGAAAGAGAAAATGAGGACAGTTATTTGTATGGTTTGGGCTGAGAGGGTTATCGTAACTATATATGACAACAAACTACAGTTCATGTTTTTTTTTGTTTTTTTTTTTGACACCACTCATTAAACATGCATGATTGTCCCTTACAAAATTATTAGAGAAAGGAAGTGGTTAAGGAACTGCTTTTCAAATTACATAAAACCATTAGATATTAGCATTGTAAGCATTATTTGCCTTGTTGTTTAGGCAATCGTTTGGCTCACCTAAGAGCTTTGCTGTATAGCATGTTTGGTCATATATGGTCAGTCAAGAAAGTTTTGCAAATGTAGTATTCTAAATCATGTGAAATGTAAAGTAATACAAAATTTTAACTTTTGCTTTGGGAGAGAAAGAAACAAACTGATGTAGACCATAAAATTAATAAAAATGTTAAAGACTCCTTTAACTGATTTAAATGTGTAATTATATGTCTACAGTAGTGTTTCTTCAGCAAAGTTCCAAGAGCTGCAGGATGACTTAAAAGCATTTAAATTAAGATTTTTTTTTATTCATAAAATATAATCAAACCAAATAAAATCATACTGGGATCTAAATAAAATCATATTAATTTCCCCCTCAATAACTACTGTTTTTATTGAAGAACTCTTCTTCAGTGTTCTTGAATCACAAAACTAATCATAGTTAATTGAATATATCATTATATCACACTACATTTTAAGTTGGGTCATGATGAGTTTAAAATGTTAGCTTTACATCCTGCTATGTTTGGTCCTGAACGCCATACTGGCCAGATGTTTCACTACCTGTCTGAATATTTTAGTTTACAAACAAAAGCTTCAGCCCAGTGGCATAAGGTTCTGCACTTAGACTCTTCAGATGTGTCACATCGAAGCATGTGGGGAAAGAGAGACACAGAGAGCACTGGTAGATGGAGAAGGAGAGAGAGATGGGGACAAAAGCCTGTCTTCACACAGGTTTGTCCTGGATAAGTCTACCAGTATTAGGGATGAAACGTTCAGAAGTGCTCCGTGGATCTTTCTTGAGAGCGAATAATGCAGTAGGGGCTATACTTATCCTGCCCCCTGGTAAGACCTCGAGAACTCTCTCATTCACCCCATTTATTCCTGCCCTCCGAGAATCTCCCTTTAAAACTCTGTATCCCCAAACTATATTTTAAACCTGTATTAGTGAAATTTCCTCTCAGTAGTTCTGAGATGCAAAGAAAAGACCTTTGCTTTTTCCATTTCTTTGATGTTTGTTCATTTCAGTAGCTTGTGACACATTTCATTTCAACCTAACAACGTGTTACCCTGCTATGGCAAGACTTGAAAGTCTCTTTCAATCACTCAAAGCTTAAGATGCAGGAATATTATTCCTTTTTCTCTTTCTTTTTTTAGTCAGTTGGATAATATAGGGTGAATTTAATTTTTGGAACACTTTTAAAGGGGTCATGCACCCCAAAAACGAAGATTTTTTAAAATTATTATTATTCTTTTATTCACATAAATAGAAAAGTATTTTTGAGCTTTGCATAACATTTTCAAATTATATTCAATATAAAAAATGCTCCATTGGAAAATGCAATTTAAAAACTTTACAATATCAAGGGAAAACAATAGAATATTTTTTAGCCATTTTTGTGGTCTCTTTGGAAGAATCCTGGCACTTTGGTTGAGAACCACTGCTTCAAAGGCAGCCTGGATATTCTTTTAACAACTGCAAACTTAAATTGGTGTTTTTTTGTCTGTCTTTTGTATCAGCAACATACCTATCTCCCGTGGAAATATCACCTTTAGCATCCTGACGCCCGAGCCGAATCTGCGACCGGGCTACAATGACTTCTACAACAGTGTCGCCCTTCAGGAATTTGTGAGAGCCACACATGTGAGAATCCACCTCCATGGCCAGTACCACACCCAAGATCCTGGGGTTCCTTTCCGTCATCGCTACTATGCTGTGGACGAGATCACCATCAGCGGCAGGTCCGAGCCCAGCAGCACCCTGACACCCGTCAACCCCAATCAACTGTCACACAACACAATAATAACATAATTATTATTTCCAGTATCTAAACTGAACATAATGTTGTGGATTTTTTTTTTTATTGGATTTCTGTGTTTGACGAGAAAATCAGTATGCGGATAAGGCAGGATAATTCAGACTTTGATGAGAGCGAAAGACTTCTTAGGTTCAAGACCAAGTGGGGATGGCAGACAAATTATGTTTTCTAATTTGAAACAACTAGGGGCTCAATGACATGTCTGTTATTAACCACAGAGAACAATGCCATGTGTAACACAGATTTTGTCTTCAAAGGACATAAAAATGGGACATAAAGGACATAATTTTAATATTTGGGTGAACTAACCCTTTAATGGTCTTGTAATTACACTGTGGGCTTCAGTACTTGTGTTCCTTCTCTCGGAAGCTTCAGCTAATCAGACGTTCTTCTGCGTCTCTCAAGAATATCAATTCTGTTCTTTTGTCTCTTCAGAAGCCGAGACATGGTGTTATATGCATGTATACCTTCAAACATTAAACAGCCACTGTTCTTACGACTATGGTAATTATGTCATTATGCAGGCAGCTGTAACTTGGCTCGCTCTCGCTGTACAAGTGTGTCTGAGTGAGCAAGAGAAGGCAGCTTTAATTAAGAGCTAGTTAAACTGGCACAGATGAAATCGAGATTTAGGGACTGTGAAATCTCATCATCCTGTGACATTCAGAGGTGTCCCCCTTCCTCCCCACCTTTTCTCTCTTTTGTCCCCCCTGTACGGCTCTCTTCATTTGCTCTCTGAGACAACGCAACAGCTTCGCCTGAAAAACAAAGGTAGAAAGTAAACAGAAGTGGATTCTGAGATTCACCCTTTTATAGGGAGACTGACAGTTCAAACTGAGAAGAGGATGTACATGTGTTTGGGGACTAAAATGTGCATACATCCGGCTTTTGAGGTATTCTGACAGGGTGTCAAGCTGTGTCTGGGAGCATTAGTGTCTGCTTTGCGCTCATACGGTAATAACCTCCAGCAATAACGACAACCCTCTTTCTTTTACACTCTCCTCCTCTCGTTTATTGTTACGTTGTTTGTTTGAGTAACTGAAGGGTGCTGCTTTTAGTGGGAGCCGTGTAAAGATGGGTGGATGATAATGCCGAATAAGGGCCCTTGAGAATGAATAATTAAAGCGATGACCTGCAGGTGTGTGTTCCGTCTGATGGAGACCTGTCAGGTCTGCTGTTGTACATTACGACACGCCGATGATATTTCCACTGGCATTTATAAATGTTGAATGCCAACGTCCTATTAACCAAGCACAGAGAGAATGAAGGAATGAAAGACAGAGAGATCTAGAGAATGTGAAAAGAGAAGAGAAATATTTTTTCAGATGCCGTTGAATTTGCTGACCCTGTTGATTTGTTGAAAACTGCTGTGTGTTTTCAAGAGGCCTTAAAATGGAACAGAAAATGGTACATTTAAGTTAAAATTAACAATAGAAATTCTCTTTATAATATATGTATATTTTAAATAATTTCGAGGTTACACTTCCTGCAACTCATTTGACATCAGACTAATTTCATGTCATAGATAGAGATATGTCATAGAGATTTTTCTTAATATGTCCTAAAATGGTCACTGAATGCTGTTTCCAAAAAAAGAAGAAATGAAGAAGGATTGTCATGTTAAAATAATGTCCTGCCTTGAATTTCTGTTTACTGTATTAATGTAAATCCAGAATCAGACTTTAACTTGTGAACCGTATGAGAAGAACATCAGTAAAGGTTCTCCAGGAGGACGTGACTTCTAATTGTGTGTCTTTGTCCCCGTAGGTGTGAGTGCCATGGCCATGCAGACAGCTGTGACACTAGTGTGAGTCCGTACCGCTGCGCCTGCCTCCCAGAGAGCCACACACATGGAGCTAATGTGAGTCCCGCAGGGGAGGTCCCCTTTTAATTAACCACTTCCCTTTAATTACGTGCAAGAGTCCTCTTTAATGAACAGCACTCTCAAAAATAGGCTTTAATGGAATGAGAGAAAAAAAAAAGCTGTAAGAAAGGAGGAGGAGGAAGAGGAAAACAAGAGACAAAAAGATCATTCACCCTTATCTCCGGTTTCCCTATGAAAAGAGCTAGAAGTAGTAGAAAAAAGGAAAAGGAAGAAGAGAAGGAAGTGGTTTTGTGGGTAGCAATCCTCTAATCGTCTTGTCCCATCAGCCCCTGGGTGTCTTGGTGATGAGTCCAGAAAGGTAATTATATCTCAAGGAAAGATTTGATGACCTAAGACTACAGTACTCACACTTTTCAGAAATGCCAATGTTCCTTGAGATATAATACTATATATATATGGTGTATACATTTTCATTAACCAGAGAGCAACTGATTCTCTGATTTTCTGCTGCTAAATATTAGAGTTAGGTTCAGGGAGTTCAGGAGTCCTAACTGATTAACTGTAATGAATCAGACCTTCTCACACTACATACATGAGGGAGAATGGAGTTTAGAGTGATTTACTAGAATTTTCAGTGATGCGTTTGAAAGAATGCAATTGAATGAATCCAACTTTTTACGACATCACATTTAGGAGAATTTGGGGGTAAACCGGTTCACTAGACTGAATCAGATTTCTAGAGATAGAGGGCCTTTTTAGGCAAACAGATTCACTAAAATGTGTCCGACATTACTGTACTACATATGATATACAGGACCATTTAAACAAACTAATTCAATAGACGGGTCCATTTAGAGTGAACTTAATTACTAGACTGAAGCAGACCTTCTTACACTAAATAAAAAAAAAAAAGACCATTTAGGAGATAAAATTTGATTTATAGCTTCAGCAAAGCTGTGTGTGCAATACAATATGACATTAAAAGCAAATTTGTAACATTTGATTGCCTTAGACAGACCTTTGTTGGCAAAACAAGCCACATTGTTTGTAGCAGTAACTGTCACGCTACTGAAAAACATAGTTTGGTTTAAACTTCTTATATCTGAAGAACTGCTCATGGCAAAATAAAAGCCAGTAGTCTTTACAGCATTCTCCATCTTCTCTGGAATCGCTCACTGTCCAGACTGCTGCATAAAATTCTGAACATTGGGAGCAAGTCCCAGGATTAAACTTTTAGACCTGATGTTTGGTGATTTAAATTATTCACCAGATGCCATGCATTATTCAGGGCCAGACACGACACACTCTCTCTTCCGCTGCTACTGTTGTTGTTTTCACCGAAACAAACAAGAGCTACATCTAACACGTACATGCTGAAAAGTGTGTGTGTAAATATGATAAACATGAGTTGTCTCACTGCCTTAAACGCCCCTAGACCCAAACACCTAGCTTCGAGGAGGGACTGCCCCCTGCCCCGGAGCTATCTGCTGTGTTTGCTTACTCCGACACAGATCTAGGCTTGCCATACAAATGTTTGCTTCCTCGTAATATTCCAGCCAGAGCCTGTAAAAGTGTTGCTGGTGTCTCACTTCTTGTGTTCAGTGCACATTGACTGAACTGATTGTCACTGAGTGGGGAAGGCAGTGTTGGAGTGTTGGATGTTTGTGACGTGGGACATGCATGTCATTCACATTCCACAGAGAACATTTCAGTGTGTCCTGTGAATGCCTCAGCCACATTCCACAGCATTCAGCCATCAGAAGCCAGCCATTCAGAGGATGTCTATTAGCAAATCTTCCATCTTCATATTCTGTCTCTGTGTAAGAGTGTGTCTTTTAGGCCACTGAGGTCAGAATCTATTACCGGCATGGAGAGGAGTGTAGCTGGGTAAAAGTGGTGGCAATACTAATCTTCTAAAAATGTCACTCGTCATATGTAGCATTCATTTTAATAAATACCCTTGTTTGAACGTTAATGTCCACCTTTTGTGAACCATTTGATTCACCTGAACCACCTGAAAGAAACGATTTTAGAATGATTAAAATGATTCACTGATTATTTGGGATGCTGTGAGACACTGTGTTAGTAGGTAAATATTTAGCTAAACATTGTCGATGTTCATCGCTGTTTTTAGAACTTTACTATAGAATTTGTAGAATTATGTGTAGTTTAATTAGCTGTATTTAGTGTATGTATCTGTTGAATGTATATGCTGTCACCATAATATAAAATAATAATGATAATATCAATAATATTACTATTATTCATAATAATTATTAATGTATTGATTCATTTATTTGTAGTTTTGTTTAATAGCTTCTAATTCAGTTACCAGGTATATAAACAATCGTGGAAGGGTGTTTTCTCAAGAAAATTTAACTCAGTCACATATATTCATAATCACATCAGCATTATGAGATGTTAGTGTCCTTTCCACTATAATTAATGATTTAAAGTTGTGTAACCAGCCTCATTGCAATCCCTTCTTTTTTTTCTAGAGTGACTATACAGTAAATATATAAAAAACTGTATTTTTAACATCTACATTTAAGGTAAAGACGGTTACATGAGTAGTTACACGAGTAAGTATGGTGACACAAAATAAACAGTGGCGATTTCCAAAGCGGATAAAAATGATGACTATAATGTATGGTGGAAGAGCAAGTGTTAGGTGGCTTCTAAATTCATCCCTGTTTGAATCCTAAGGAAAAATGCATTCTCTCTTAATCCCTATTTAAATCTGGGATGTGTTTTTATAGGCTTATTTATACTTTAGTTTTGCAAAACTGTTGCACTTACAGATGCTCTCTCTGAAACTGCATTCCGCAATGTGTAAAACTCCAAATCCCTGTGGCATGTTGTCAGATCCCTCATTGGCATTGAGGGCTGTAGTGGCGGGTGGTCTGTGTCTGGCTCTTCCAGCATCCAGCTTGCTGAATTTGCAATTCCCTCTGGGCTCACGGCCCACTACGGCTGCCCAAACAGCAGTCTGACACAGAGAACCTTAGCCACAGCATGAGCATTCCCTGGGGAATCCTTTGCTTTTTATAATAAATTTGTTATCATTTCATTTGATGCCTCCCATTTTTTCAGTAATTTGTAATGACTGTTCACAAAAATGAAATACATCGTCCTCTTTCTATCATGAGATGTTAGTTAATTGAAAGTGTCTTATTAAAATAGTTCAGTTGCTGAAAGTCACTTATAATGAATGAGCTGAGTTTACTCTGTCTTGTACGTATGGAAATATTGTGTAATTTGTGACTGTTGGGACTTTATAATTGAACCCTGATGTGCTTCTGGATATTACTGATAAATGTATATTTAGATGTGTTCTGATCTCTCACTCTCTGTAACAGTGCGAGAGCTGTTCTCCTCTCTTCAATGACAAGCCGTTCAGAGCTGGAGATCAGGTACAGGCGTACAACTGCCGCCCATGCCAGTGCTACGGCCACGCCTCTTCCTGCCACTACAATTCCAGCCTGGATCCTCACCCTGAAGATCACTTTAGAGGAGGAGGAGGGGTGTGTGATAACTGTACACATCATACCACAGGTAACAGCATTTCAAGTTTTTTTTTTTATTCTCTCTTTTTCTCAGACTTAATTTTTCTAGTCGTGAAACAGTGAAAATCTTTAATGTAAAATTACATTTGGAAATGTATTGAAACCTAAAATCTTTTAGAATTTTCTGCAGCAAATTAGAAAAAAATGTGTATAAAATAAGTAAAATAAAATGTACGTTTTCAGTTGAACCTCTTTCTCGTTACACTCATAATTTATGACACTTTAAAAACAATTATAATAAAAATGTAAAATAGAATTATTTTCCATAGGGGTTTCATATCTCAAATGTTTAAGTAAATATTTTGTAAAAAGAAAAAAAAAAAGTTTAAACATATGTATAGATTATCAGTATGCATTGGTTATCAGTCGTCTTGCTCTTTAAATATCCCAGTCGATTATTGAAAAACACATGTTGGTCAACCTCTAAGACTTATTTCTGTCTCATGATTTATACAATCATTTTGTATTGTTCCAATATGCCATATCTAACAGAAACCCAGATATTTTCATTACAACAGCTGGAGAAATAGTAGTGATATAATGGAAGCATCAAAAAGCAGAGCAGAAAAAAATCGAAATAATGCATCAGAGCGAAAACAGATGGACATTTAATGAAGTAAATCAGGCCATGCTAACAGGTTCATTGTTTCATATGCCGGGCATCAGGCACAGTGGCAGGTAGGGATGAAAGAGGACATTAAAATGGACACCTTAGAAAATTACACATCTCGCTCCAGACCTCTTCCAAGACTGCAGTTTTTTAATTTGAAATCATAGCCCTATGATATGATTGAATTTTAATAGGTTGACATCAGTTTCCCCCTCCCCCCACCTATTTCCTTCTACAAGCACACGCAGACTCACTCTCTTTGGGTTTAAAGGCAGGAACTGTGAGCGGTGTCGGAGTCTGTTCTACAGGGAGGTGGGTGCACTCCTGTGGGCCAAGGACGTGTGCAAACCATGTGAGTGCCACAGCGCTGGGACTGTCAATGGCAGTTTAGAATGTGAGCCAGTAAGTGTAGACTTACACACACATACACTTTCATCCACAAAAAATTTATACATTTCTCATAAATAAAAACCCACAGAAAGCAAAGCAGATAACGAACCCCATTATTCACCAAGTTTATCTGCTGCTATTTGCGAATTTGTATATTAAATGTATTAATTTCATTTCTACAATAGGTAATATAACTTATTTTTTTATTTTATGTTTTTTTTTTTTTTTTTGCCTCTGATCTATATTAGATATTTGAGATATTAGATACATTTCTGAATTTCAAGGCATCAAGGCAAACTCTGCATATGCAAAGGCAACATCTGAGGCTTTGATCCCCAGCTTAGTAATGGACCTGAGAATTGTAGATTCAGTTAACGATATCGGCCAGTCCCTCTCGAGAGGGTTGCATTGATGTATTGGCTGAGGACTTTAGTATTCACAACTGCATTTATCAGTGGTTTGATCGGTAGGGAGTATGTAAAAGTGTCGTGATGAGAGACTCTCTCGGGAGAATTCTCCCCCACCTTTTCCTTTATCTTAGCTACATGAAAGCCATTCTGGAGGGACATATCCATGTCCACAGATATAGTGAATGACAAATTCAGAATCAATGGTTGGGTCAGCCCCATGTTGGATTGATACCCTATTTAAATTATCATAACGATTATTTTCTCACATATGGTAATGACTTCACACTGTAGGTTGGGTTGTTTCTGTTTGGTGCTGGGTAGAGATTGAGCCTTCTTGGTTCATGGTTGGAATTTTTGGATCTTATGTTTTATCCTATTAACATTATTGATAAATGATTCAATATTTGATAGTATTTTTCTGATGCAGATTTTTTTTTTTTTTTTTCAATAAGTAATGCAAAAAGCTTTAGTTTATTCCAGTAAATATTATGAATGAACTCTGGTGACATTTAGTCACTACACTGAATGTTTGTCATATTTTAATTACATTTTTTACTACTACGACTGCTATATTATATTATATTATATTATATTATATTATATTATATTATATTATATTATATCATATTATATTATATTATATTATATTATATTATATTATATAGTTTTGTTAACTTTTGAATCGGCACTTTGAGGGATAGTTCACCCAAAAATGAAAAGCCTGTCATCATTTACTCTCCCTCAAAATTTTCCAAACCTGAGTTACTTTCTTCAATTGAATAAGATACTTTGGAAGAATGTTGTTAACCAGACAGTTGCTGTTTTTCATTAACTTCCAGTACCGAAATATACCATGGAAGTCAATGGGGAGAGAGAAAAAAAACAAACAATAAAAAAACCCTTCCACAAATTTGGAACAACTTGAGGGTGAGTAAATAATGACAAAATATAAAATTTTTGGTTTAACTCTCCCTTTAAGCTTTGAGTCATTTGGGATATGTAGTCTCTTTTCCCGAAGTTCTGACATTTTGAACTTTACCACAAGGATCACGGTAGCTTTTCATGTTAGTAGTATCAAATATTTCCTCTTTTCATCCAAACAACAGCTGGTACTTCCAGTCCATCCCAAAAAAAGAGATCACACTGCACAATGGCGGCTTTTGAGCTCAGGTGTTGTGACCTCTTCCCCCTCATCCCAAGCCACTCCATTCTCTGTAATGGAGATGAAAAGCTTCCCAGCATCCAGCAATGGGGATCATCGGGGTGTGGGGTAGAGACAGAGCAGAGCTGCCCGTCCATGACTCACACACACTCACACTGGACTCCTCAATTTGACTAATTGGAGAACAGTCACGTGATGCTCTCCTTCCTCTGCAGATCGGGGGGCAGTGTAAGTGCAAGCGACATGTGTCTGGCATACAGTGCAATCAGTGCCAACACGGATTCTACAAGCTGCAGTCGGCGTTGGCTGATGGCTGCCGTGCCTGTAACTGCAATACCGCCGGGACCGTGCAGCCAGATATTACCTGTCACCAGGACTCAGGTCAATGCCAGTGCAAGGCAAACGTAATCGGTACGTATCAAGCAGCATGGCGCCTTCCATCGCTCTTTCGCTTTCTTCTCCCATTCTTCTCTTTCTCTCTTTCAAACTTCTTTTTCTGTCTCTCAACCTTTCTCTCTGTCTCTCCGTTAATTTCCACAAAGTTGATACGCTGTACAGAGTAAAAAATAAATACATAAATAAATGAGTATGGCTGGAATGATGTATTTTGTACTGTCTCTATGTAGATAAACTAATAAAAAAAGCCATGGTCTTCATTTTTATCAACATAATCAACTCAAAAAGAAAATTCTATGTTGTCTTGCAGTATGTTTTAAATTATTAAATATATTAAAGTTGAAATGCCGTTTTATATTAGAAATGAATCAAAATAAAAAAAAAATCTTCTTGTTTGCATTTTTTAATTTCTAAAATTAAAACATATGAAGCATACAGTGATCACCCTGCTGTGTTGTGTATTTAAATTAAATTATTAAATCTAATATTTATTCATTGTTTTTTCTTATTTAGATTTTGGCAAAGCCCTTTATCTCCCCGCAAATGTATAGTGAGTAGAAGCCAAAATAATTGTTCTTCCAGCTTTTCCAGGCATTCTAGGTCCTTTGCGATAAATCTGTTCCATTTTTCTTTGAACAGTTTTCTTATGAAATGCAAAATGATGTTACTTAGAAGATCATGTGCGTTGCAAAGCTAGGATATCAAGGGCCACCTCATTTTAATTTTGTAATTCAATGCCAAGTTGATTATAATAAACTGCTGCTGTCTTCCTTATTTTTCACACTTCTTACAAGAGTTGCTTCTTCATTTGTAGTTCCCACAGGTATTTTTCAGAAATTAGATGTTAGAGATTAAGGCAATTTATTACCTCCCGTGTGTTTGAGACCAGTCACAGCTTCATAAGGACAAGATTTATCAAGCTTCCAAAGTACTCTGTGTACACAATGTTATTTGAAATTTTAATGTATGGGAATATTATGCAGAAAAGCATTACTGATAAAATGTGGGCTGCACTTGTACACATTCCACTCCATGGGTGCACCAAGTGGCAGTCAAATATGTAAAAAAAAAAATCTATATATATATAGATACCAAATACACAGTTATTCAGTTGATCAAAAATAATATCTTAAGCTTAAATATATACTTGCTTATTCTTACCTGCACTTTTTGTTAGATTTAATAATTATTTTCTTCTTATATTCACAGTTGGATGGCACACAGTTACCATTGCGTTTCAAGAGTTACACAGATTTTCCAACATCCACCAGCAATGCACACAATGACAAATTGCGACACCTTTGGCGTGATATTATTGGGGTATTCATCTGTGTCACATTGTGAATTTAACATAATGTTGTAATGAGGTTTAACTGTGGGTAGGGAACATATTCATATCTAAATTCATTAATGTGGAGCTCTGTTGCGGAGTACATAGCAGTTAAGGAATGTGGAGTTCTCAGTACTTGAGTACGGTTTGCCCTGTAGGCTCTGCTCAGCAACATTAGGAATAGATTACCTGTCAGGAATATGTATGGCATATTCAAATAAGCACCGCACACATTTTAAAAAACTTGATATGATTTGATTCCATGTAGACCACTTTTTAGGATCTCCAAATGAGCTGTAATTCTTTTTTAGCCTCGGTTATTTTTTACTTTTTTTCCTCCCATTGCCTTTCTTAGGTATTTTAATTTATTTAAGTGCTATGCCCGAGGTAAGTCATTCATCATTGGGAAAATAGCTCACTTAATGATGACATTACCAATTTAGTTTTTTATTCCTTGTGTAATATTTCACAGATTTTTTTTTGTTGTAGCTGTTTACTATGTACAGTACTACAGTGTGTTATTAAATGTGGGTTATGATGTAAAGGCCAAGACCAAATCATCTCACTGGTTTGTGGATGGTTTTCAGTAGCTTTAGTTGAACAAAGATAAATGAAATGTTACAATCTGAAAAAAAGAAAATACATATGCACACACAGGGGCGTAGCAGCCATTTTAAAAGTGGGGGGGACAGCTGTATGGTGATTTGACCCAAAGCTGATGTTCATAATAAATTCTAAATAGAATACCAATTGGCATTTTATTTTTCAAATTTGGGAACATGACATGATAGCTTACAGGAACCTATTTTTGTTAAATCATACTCAAAATATAAAAATACTGCAGGACTTTGAGACCAATAGGAGACCAACTATAATTTTTTTTATTTTTTATGAAATAAAGATATTTTATGATATTTACAATATTTCAGTTGCACTACATTTGAACAATAACTTTTTTTTTTTTTAACAGTTGGACAAAAACAGGTGTTAAATGAGTATACAGATTACATCTACAGTAATTTTATACAAACATACATTTTATGAAAAATATGAGACAGATGATCTGTGAAAAAAATCAAGCTCCTCTGGCTCCTCCCAGTGGTCCTATTGCCATTTGCAGAAATACATCACTCCCGGTAAAAAACCAAAACAACCAATCAGAGCTGCGGTCCGTAACTTTGTGTGTTTTCAAAATGTAGAAAAATGTATATAATAAGCGAGTACACCATGAATCCATTTTCCAAACCGTGTTTTTGGCTTGTCCTGAATCACTAGGGTGCACCTATAATAAGTGTTTATATTCGGACTATTTTAGATTGCTTCGGGGTACCGCGGCGGAGTAACCCAGTACCTTTGTGATTCTTCATAGACATAAACAGAGAGAAGTAGCTCCGGCTAAGATGTTCTTCCGCAAGACGCAAGCAGTTCTGTTTATTAACCGCTACAGCGTCAAAAGTTCCCTACCGCAGTTTAAGATGGTCAATCTGCTTTTTTTTTAATACAAATCTCACCTGTACACATTCTGGAGAGGTTGAGCAACTGACCCCTCTCTCTGCCAGTGACGTCACAGCCTGCCTTTCCTACAGACTAGTTAGGACTTAGGACATAAAGTAACAGTTATGAATTAAAAGAATAAAATTTGATAAAGTATTTTAAGATATTCGTTGTAAAACAAATATGATTTATTGTGAAATGATAATTTTACTCCGCGAGCAGCACCTAGACAAACAAAAGACAGCAGAAACCAATAACATTGTTACGTCTTATTTAGCAGACGCTTTTATCCAAAGTGACAATTAGGAGAGTATTTAACACACTGAATCCGGCGCGACGTGACGAGGTCCATACGGGTTCAATAGGTTAAATCATAACATGAAAACTTTATCGCGCGATTCGTGTCAGCGCGACATACTGTAACATACTTACAGTGTGTGTTTGAAAAAAGGATGTAATCGTCCTTTGCTTTTTTCTGGGGTGCATTTTATCCCAGACGGCCTAATAGCAAAGTGAACAAACGAACGAAAATTCAGAAGAGCAACAAGGTATTTTGAAGCTCATAGCAGACGCGCCCAGGAGATGATTCGCTCTGTGATTGGCTGAATGTTACTTCACTCAAATCTAAGTAACAAATCAGACAACACTACAGGAAATATTCACGCTGGATCCTAAAAAAAAGAAAAAAAAAAAAAAAAAAAAAAATTAGCAGGGGTCAGAATCACCTGTTTCTAAAAGTGCGGGGGACGTGTCCCCCCCGTCCCCCCCGGTTGCTACGCCCCTGTGCACACACACACATATATATAGGGTTATCCACGTAAAATGGCTTTCACATTTTTACACCACGTTTTCTTTCAGAAATGTAAGGTAATGGAAGGTAAATGTAGGCCTTTGAATTGTTATTGTGAAATTGAGTAAATATCTTTATTTGAAATTTGCAATTACATAAATTATTTTGGCAAAAAATGGTTACGTACAATGCAGGGTTTAATGAAATGGAATCCTGGTAATAATTACCATATCATAACCATAAAAAAAAGAAAACACTGAAGTATAAAAAGGAAATGGAAAATCATTGGCAATGGCCACAGCTCTTATCTTTTTAAAATGTAAAGATTTAATTTTGTTCAATAAATTTAACAAAGCTAATTCTCCTGAAATAAGCTCCTGAAACCTGCTTAAGTACCTCCTGGGGTCCTGGTTTGGAATAGCACTGATAGTGGTCTACTCTTTTTATACTTAGGTCTAACCTGTGACCGTTGTAACTACGGCTTCAAATTCCTCAATCGCACAGATCCTGATGGCTGCATTCCCTGTGGTTGTGACCCACGAGGTTCTCTACACCAGTTCTGCAATCCTTTCACCGGCCAGTGTGAGTGCAAAGATGGCGTACGAGGCCTCCTCTGTGACACCTGCATCCCTCACTTCTACAGTCTGAATGGTAGTGGAGTCTGCCTGCCCTGCGACTGCAGTCCAAACGGATCCGTTCCTGGTACCTCCTGTGATGCGGTAACTGGACAGTGCAGGTGCAAACATAACATAGAGGGCCAACGGTGCGACATGTGCCGGGATGGTTACCACACTCTGGACAGAAGCAACTCGTTGGGCTGTGTGCCTTGCCAGTGTGAGCTCAGAGGCACGGTGAATGGCTCAGATGTGTGTGACAAGACCACAGGCCAATGCATGTGCAAAAACAACGTGGAGGGACTACGTTGTGATCGATGCTCATCTCACACTTACAACCTGAGTTCTGCCAACACCACGCATGGATGTCAACCATGTCATTGTGATCACATGGGCACCATGCCTGCAACCGTGTGCAACCCTGTTAGCGGTCAATGTCTCTGCCTGCCCACACGCTACAGCCGAGACTGTGGAACCTGTAAACCAGGTTGGTCGTTTCATTCTGGTGTGAAACTATGTGATGTGTGTATTTACAAGGTAGACGGTGTAATTGTAAACTCATTATACTGTGTTGGTAATGCCAGTGAAGTCATTACTTTAGTTGTTTACTATGATTCCTATCCATTGCGCATCACATTTGAAGTATCTGCGTAAACATCTTTGAATTACAAACACTCTCTTCCTTTTCTTAACTAATGACTCCCTTGCATTTTGTTCTTGGCTCTGCAAGCTGCTGCATTATTTTGTTATTCCTTTTTTTTTTAGATCGTGCCTGGGAATTGAGTGTGTTTGGCAGTCACTTTGGCCGAAGTTGTTTAACTAGCATAGCTACAGGCCATTCTTCATGTACCCTCAATCAACCCCCTCAGTGGCTGTTGGGCCAGCACTGGCCTCATGACTCAAGTGTACTTCAGGGGGTGGAAATGTTTGCACTTGCCTTATTCTTTGCAGCATAGTAAGTGCTAGAAGTGCACTGCCAGGGGCTCAAGAGTCAGAGCTGTACCATTTGGTCCTTTGTCTTCATAATGAAGATTAACCCTCACTGTTAAATGTTAAAACAACTTGCACTTTTGCACGCCAAGCCAAGCTGCTACTCCTATAGAGTACTGTAAAGACATGTCCCAATTTGTAATTTTGATAGTTGATCCTATCCTAATACTGTATTGTTCATCAAAAAAGTTGAACACAACTCTTAAACCCTGTTAATAAAACAACTTAGTCTAGACCTGCTAGAGACCACATGATTTACAATTGAAATTTTGTGCATATTAGTATATGTGTATAAGCTTGAGGTCATCTGTATGCTAGTGTCATTTAATAAATGCTGCCCAACATCCATAAATGAGCCTATGCACATAAGGGTGCTTGGCTCACACGGTAATCAGACAAGGATGTACGGCCACCCCTCCCCTAGCTTGTGCCTCCCCACACATGATGAAATAACGCAGGCATACCTGCTGCTCACCAAAGTCTCAGCCACCCATATCGGCACATAAAGCATCTGTACAGAGAGTGGGGCTGGCAGGAGTAAATTGAAAGCACAGGGAGCATGGGTAGATCCATGTGGAAGAGGGTGGGGGACTGATGACTGTGTTTCTTCAGGCCCTCCCCCAGCTCCCCTCACGCAGCCACTCTGTCGTATTTCACTGGAGGGGAAGCAGACTGTGATTGAAACATCTCAAACTCAGCGCCCCCTGTCTGATTGATGCTCGCAGAAACCTGACGGAGCCCTTGAGATTCAACTTGTACTTTATTGTTAAGAAGATATAGACGGAAAGTGGACCAGGACACTTTTAAAGGAACATTTCACCCAAAAAGAATACCTACTTGATAGTGATGCGCGGGTTGTCTCATAACCCGCGGGCCCCGTGTGTAACCCGCAGGTCGGGGCGGAGCAGGTTAAGAAATTGGCACTTTATTGCTGGGCGGGTTGGGGCGGGTCACTAAAAACAAAAATAAATTTAATCCATTTGATTCATGGAATTTAGTGGTGGAAATTCATTGATTTTTAGTTCGTTCACCAAAATGATTCATTCACTGATTCGTTCAGTGACCATTTCTTCATATTACACAAATACGCCAGCAGTTGGCGAAAAAGAGTGTCTTATGTGTTATGTCTTAAGTCAACGAACGTATTTACTTGTGACAAAAACTGATTTGGCTTTGTTAGTGTGTGCATGGTCGCATTAAATAGTCAAAATAAATTTGTCAGATTAACAAAGCACGAGGTTTTATCAGGGATTAAACATGGAGTTATTTTCTGTATTCCAAATATGAAAACAAGCGTATATGCACCAATAACTGCGCTTTGTGTCTGCTGATTGCTGATCAAGATTTACATGCTTGGCTCACTGACCCTGTATACTCTCATTTCATTCACGAACGAGATGTATCAGTTCATTCAACTCGTTCACGAACAAGAAGAACGCATTTGTTCACTACATTCAACAAATCACATGGTCCGTCACATCTTGAGTAAATCTTTTTGACAGGATGAAACAGTTAACAGAACTGTTCACGAGCTGCGCATGCACTGCTAATAGCGCTGCTATTGCTGTGGGAGGAACTTCATTGAACGAGAAATTAGTCTTTTACTGTCTATGGTCAGTGGATTACGTAAACGAGAACGATTCGTTCACCTAAAAGATTTGTTCACGAACGAACCATCATAGTGCAATTAACTATAGCTTATATATATTGATATATATAAGGTTACGATACTAAGGTCTAAGTAGCAACGTAACTTCCATGATGTCCCTGATGCGTGGGGCGGGGCGGGTCAAGAATTTTTACTTTATTTGCGGGGCGGGCTGGGGCGGGCCAAATAATTTCATAAAAGCGGGACCCGCATCACTACTACATAAGTAACTCTAAAGGAGATTTTAGGCATAATATCTTAACAGCTCCTTTCCTCATAGAAAACGATGATACTGTACTGTACTTATTCCCTTAAAGGGACAGTTCACCCAAATTTGAAGTCATCATTCACTCACCCTCACATTGTTCCAAAACTGTTTGACTTTCTTCTGTGGAACTACAATATGGAACTTCTGAAAAGAATTTGTCCATTCAATGACAAGTCTGTGGGGTTCAAAACAACAGTGTACCCCACTGACTTTAATTTATATATATATATATATATATATATATATATATATATATATATATATATATATATATATATATATATAAGCCTAGAGGGACTAGAGGGATCTCCCCGATCCAGAGTTTAATCATGAATCCACGGAGGCTCAGAAATGCCTGCTTTCTCACCCACTCCTGCCTCCTCCTTTGCTGTCATCTTGCATTCCCTCTGCTTGCCCTAAGCACACCATCTATGTGATCTGAGCTCCGTGAGACTACGATCGTCCAGCATTGCCCTGCCTTGAGTTTCCCTTGACTCCGCCTCTAGCCTCTAAGCCCTGGACTCCGCCTTGGCCTGTGGACTAGTTGGCTCCACCATGGCTCCCTCATCCCTCCAGCTCTGCCTCGGCCTGGCGTCGACCATCTTACGACTCTGGTTTCACCTTGTCCATCCGACTCCATCAGGCTCCTTCATCCCCTCAGCTCCTCCTCAGTCCCCTGTTGCTCCAACTCCACCGCGGCGTCCCGGATCCACATCTTCATGTCAGTCGCCGGCATCATCTGCTCCACCTAGGACCTGTTGCCCAGGCTCATCGGCTCTCTGCCTCGGGCTCCTCCATTGCCTGCTCCGCCGCCCTGGAGTCGGGTTCAGTGACAGGCCTGGGTTCAGCTTTTCTTGTCCTGCTCAAAGCCACTCCTGTCTCCTCCCTGGCTCCTCACTCCATTGTCTCCTCCCTGGACTCTGTCTGCCAGCCCCCTTCCTGTTTCCATCCTTCTCCTGCTCCGCCTCCTTAGTCCCCCCCACACCCCCACCCCACCCTTCTACAGTGTGAGGACACACCTTCCGGGAAGGGGGCGATATGTCAGGATTATCGACTGTTCTGTGTCGTCTTTACCTGTTTCTGTTTTTCCTTATTCGGTTATGTTCCTGTTCTCGTTTAGTTTGATTATTATTCCTGACACCTGTGTTTAGTAATTATCCCTTGTATTTAAGTTCCGGTTTGTTCAGTCCTCCTTTTTGTTGGTTCTACTTGTTTTAAATTGTGTAATTCCCATCTTTGCAAGGATTAAAGACTGTTTATGTACTCCTCATCTCCTTGCTTCTTGTTCCGCGCTCCTCCCAGCACAGATTGTGACATGTATTTTGAAATTACAAACAAAGATGTACAATACTTAAGTCTTATTTAGGTTGGTCAAAAAAGTACTTTTAAGTTCAACTAATTGCATGTAATATATATTTAAACTAAAATATGTTTTCTCTTAATTGCTAATAACATGAAATTAAGTATCCGTAAACACTGCATTCAGTTCATGTTTAAGTATATTATTTTAAAGTATGTTATTTCCGTAATAATCCTTTTTAAAGGTATGCTAAAATACTTATTTTTCTTAAGGGATTGATTTATTTTATTTTACTTTATTTATTTATTTATTTGTTTATTTATTTATTGTGGTAATAGCAAAAGAGGAAGTAAATCAGAGAGCTAACAATAAAATGCATAATGAGTCTGTTTGTGTTTCCTCGCATCATGTGTCATTGCAGGTTTCTTCCTGTCTGAGGCGGGGCTCAGCGAGTGTGAAGTGTGTGAATGTCACTCGGTTGGAGCGGTGGGGCAGGTGTGTGCTGCCCACTCAGGGCAGTGTGTGTGTGCTCACGCATCACTGACCGGTCGCAGATGTGATCAGTGCCAGGATCTCTTCTTTGGCTTTAATACAAGTGTTGGCAGGTCAGTGCTATAGTCTAACACCTCTATCTCTCACATGTTCAAGAAAGACGTTTTTATTTATAACCATTCAGCAAGATATATCATCAAGTAAAAAAGAACAGTGTAAATCACAGTCGAAAATTACTCCAGACCTCCCTCCCATCACTGAGACTGAACACTAGTGAATAAAGCCCAATTAAAAAATCATGCTCATCACTTTCATGGTGATTTGAGCCAGTTAGCTGCTTACTGGCCCACGGGTTTAGACAGAGCCAAAAAAGGTCAAATTAGCCATTAAAGTCTCCCGCCTCTAAACAAGGCTGCATTTTAATACTCTCTGCATAGTTGATTTGTGGATACATCAATTAGGTTGTAAATACATCATATGTTAGCTGTCTTAATGATATACTCCAAAGCAGCTCCCCAGCTTGAACATATGGCCTAAGTTGGGGATGGAAAACTTGGCATTCTCAGGAGTCAGTGGATGGGATAATTATTTTTCTTTTCTTCTTTCCCCCCTTTCCTACACACGGCAGATTTTCTTTTGATGATTTTTATATTTAAGTCTTGGTTTGGTTGAAGTCTCATTGAATGACCTTCCTGAAGGCCTGCAGGAAATATTTAACTACTCCAGCCACGCTGGGTGAATAAAATATACAGTGGGGGATGTCATCAACGCTTCCCATATCAACCACTGTTTACCTTTTAAGCATTTCCCCCCTCAAAAAAAAAAATTATATTGAGATGCGCAGTAGGCAGGGAGAGCATTAATTGTTGGCTGCTGAGATGCAAATAGCATGAGCGTGTGTTTTCAATGCATCAACAACAGTGCTTCTGGACATCACAAATTGTTAATCCATATGAGTTTTGATAGATCACTGCATACACAATCCATTCAGCTGCACTCGTTCACCCAGTAAGGATGAAGAATGAACTATTTAAACTAATTAGAGGGGAAGCTTGAACTGCATCAGGAGATCCTACACAATAAAGATTTCTTTATCTAAATATTATAAACTCATTTGTCTGCCCCGGAATCAATAAGACGATGCATCTTATTTTGTTTTCTTATATTGGGTCGTTCACTGCGGACCACCTAATAGTTAAAAACCCACAATATGGTTAGGGAAGATTAGCCATCATAGCAAATGACAGGCATAGGCTACATGGAAAGTGGTGCTTGGTTAATCATTTAACATTGGATGGAGAAAGCAAGTTTCATTTTACAGAAGTATAGGTCATAATCATATCTATTTAAGGTTTTTTCTGTTGCTAATCACTTGTTTAATTCATTGTGGGCAAACTTTCCAGCTCTATTTGCAACACCTGTTCTAGACAAACATTGAGGCGCAATCTCGAGTCATTTACTTTGATAGCTGCAAGCTATAGGAATATTTCAAATATGGAGAATGTTAACATGTGGAACTTAGCAATATTGGTACTGATCACAGAATTTGATAACACAGTTGGCTTCATTTTTGCATGACGAAGAGAAAAAAAAGTCCTGTGTCTTTCCGAGGAGTCAAGGTCGAACCACATTGGGAAACGGGTGGCTTAGCCCAAAACGCCCCTCTAGTTGACAGAACAAATTTTCAGCTCATTAAGAGTCTATGGCTTTTATCAGCTGCTTTCGAGGGTGTCAGGTGCTCGGCCCCCACATCACCCACTGCTGGCCCCTCAGGGCATTTCCTCCTCCATCCCTTACACCCCTCCGAAATGTGTTACTGACAGGTTTATCTGTAAATGCCTCCATTTAGTCAAAGTGCCCTTCCCCGCCATCCTTAACAGTAACACACGCACGTATACATTCAATATTTGAAACTCTTCGCATCTTAGCCAGTCAGAAAGGTTCACAGCTTTTTATAAATAGAACGGGACTTGTTACTTTTGGTTAATTACCTAATTTCATGTCCTCTACAGACATGGACAATGTCACAAGAACTGATACTGTTTTTATCTTATGAGAATGGTTTTTGTGTCTCTTGTGATCTGCATGTGTCTAGGTGTGAGCCTTGTGGATGTGATCCTGTCGGGGGATTCAATGGCACGTGCCACCCAGAGACGGGGCAGTGTTTGTGCAAACTGTATGTGACTGGAGATAAATGTGACATCTGTGTGGAGGGAGCCAGTCACATGGATCCAAACAACTACCTGGGCTGCAGTAAAGGTCTGAATCAATATAAATGTATGAATAGCAGCATTATTTTATATATTTTAATTAGCTTTTATTTTTATTAAAGCATTTTATATTTCATTTATATATATATATATATATACACATATATATATTGACATATTATTGCCCTTTTGTTGGTTTTGATTGCTTCTATTGTCTCCATTTATAATTGCTTTGGATAAAAGCATCTGCTAAATGACGAAATTGAAGTATAATGTAAATGTATTTATCAGCCTGATTCCATGATATCAAAATTTGGCATAAATGAAAGGTTATCAGCTTATAAAAAGACAAGCACTTTGATGTATCACAGCCTTCAGTTTCATTAGGAAATATTTTAACATAGAAAAGAAAAATCAAATCATATAATTTTGAGGAGCTTTATTTGAATGCTTCGTTTGGCTCGAAAACAGGAAAACGCCTCTTGTAGATCACATCACATCTCTTTATTGGAGTAACTTTAATGTAAATGCAGATTTTCCCAATATAGTCAAATTGCTTTGTAAGTTTATTGCAAGAGAGGCATACCTAAGGTCAGAACTCACCGGCGTCACTCAATTGCTGTGGTATTTACGCTGGACTGTGGAATTTATTACATCCTTTATTCAAAATACTTGCCCAGGAGCTGACACTCAAATTTAATCATGTTGCATCATTATGTTTTAGCTGAGCATTTCATTTTAATATAGATGTATATCTCTCTCATGATCTTATGCCATTCCTGTGTTCAGTTGCATATCTACGTTATAAACATTTAGCATTTTTTCTGTAAGGTGACCTGTTTATGGGTTTGTATGTGTTTAGAACATACAGCACTTAACCTCATAGAGACTCTTAAAAGACCCTAATGTGCCCCTCCAGTTCAGTGTTTTTTTATTAAGTTAGCATGTTTTACATGTAACAAATGATTGTTGCTCTAGTATATCCATAGTACAGTTTCCTTGTTAGCTTGCAGCTTTGAATCTTTAACCTTGTGTCTTCCACCTCTTTAATTCTGTTTCGCAATGCAGATTTATTATCAATATGTATCGGCTTACACTCTCCCACTCCTGTTCAGATCCCCAACAGCAGCCTCCTCCTCTTGGCCAGGTTCTGAACTCCACGGCTATAGATTTGACCTGGAGAGCCCCTGACTCCCCCAACAGTAATGAACTGATGTACACACTGCTTCGAAACTCAGAGATCATCCACATCAGCCACAGCCAGCACCCATTTGGTTAGTGTTTATGGTGCATCCATAATATCTTTGTCTGAGTATATAAAATATGATTGGGTTCTGGAATTAAATGAAACTATGATGTCCTAAACAATGCGACATAATAATAGTGGTGGAAGAAATGATGTCATAGAAATGAGTCACGCAGACCCATATTACTGTGTAAATTTGACTTTTTTATGAGAAGGAAAGATTAGTCCAAGCTGAAAAATATCATGCGGTGCAATTCCCAAAAAACATAATGTTGTTTTTTTTTTATTAATGATATTTTTTAAAAGAAATTACATATTTAAAAATTATGACAAAAATTTGTACACTCACTTTTAAAGTGTTTTAAAGTAAAATTACTTATTACTTGATGACACCTCATGACATAAAAAAAAGTAATTAAACTGAAACTTGAGAAAATAAACGTATGAAAGTTTTTCAAAACTATACAATAATAAACATAAATACAAAGAGTCAGAGGCATCATGCCCATTTGTGAGCCAAGTGGATTTTGAATGCAACTTCCCAAAGACAAAAAATAGCGATCAATATTTTCTATATTTAAAAAGAAAACGTTCAGCGAGTCATATCATCCTCTGCTCAATTCTGATCTGCGTTCAAACAGCTTCAGTGATTTTAATAAGAATTTTTGAGAGTGCTCTAACTAGACTGTCAAAAGGTTCTTTGATAATGTAAATGTTCTTTGCTATCTTTCCGTACAATTAAAGTGTTATGATTAGTAGCCTAATTTAAATGCTTTTATTTACATTAACTGTCAAAGTTAAATTCACATTAAATATAAACTAAATTAAACACATAAAATATAAAATATAAAGTCGTATTAAAAAGTTGTATATGTTATGGCATGACACTCATATCTGTTAATTAAGTAAACAGACAGGTTTTTATGCATAGTTAATAGATTACAATATTTGGTTACTTTGACCATCATAGATCAACATAATCTATAAAGGTGAGAATCAAGATATTTCATGATGAATAAATAAATTAAATTAATTAATAAAACATAAGTGCTAATGTAGGTGTCACATGATGACCCCCCCCAAACTTGTGCCCCCTCAAAAATAATGAGTGCATGACGCCCTTGCAAAGAGTACATTTCTAAGAATGTGGCACATGAGCATTAAAAGTTTTTATTTTATTATTGTTATTATTTTGTGAACATACACTACACATACACTGGTTGTGGTTTAAATTAAAATGAATACCTTAAAATGAATATAAAATTAATATTCAGCAAGAATGCATTAAATTCAAAAGTGAGAGTACAGACATTTCAAAAATGTATGTCACAAATAATTGTTAGTTTGAAGTATTCATCAAAGGATCCTGAAAAAAAAAATAGTTTCCACAAAATATTAAGCATCAGCTTTTTTCAACATTGATAATAAAAATAAATGTTTCATGAGCATCAACTCAGCATATTACTGTGAGAATGGATTTCATTATAAAACATTAAATAGATAAAAGTTTTTTATGGTAATATTTTTAAACAATATTAATGTTTTTACTGTATTTTTTTTTTTCCAAATTAATGCAACTTTAGTGAGATTATATATATATATATATATATATATATTTTTTAATCTTACTGACCCCAAAATTTTGAACATTATTGTTAATTAATAGACAATTAACATATTGTCATCAGTAGCACAATTCGTTTGATAACTTTGTTGTTCTCTTTCTCATACAGGAACAATGCAATACACAGATGCTGATTTGTCTCCTTACACGACATATTCTTACCAGCTCATCACTAGCAATATCCGTGCTAACACCAGCAGTGCCACGGTCAGCTTACGCACCCTGTCTGGTGTACCTGAGCAAGAGGAACTCCAATTATCCCTTGTGGGTCGAGCCAAGCCCACCAGCGCCTCTTTTAACTGGACAGAGCCTTTGAACACCACTGGTCCAGTGGAGAGCTTTACCTTGAGCTCGATACAGGATCTGACCGGAGAAGAGAGGATCCACTACACAGGACTTCAAACAGAGGCTACCGCTGAGGAGCTGCAACCTTTCACTGGATACAACTTCAGTCTGCAGGCTTGCACTAACGGAGGCTGCGCTCGCAGCGAGAATCTGATCATACTTACCGCTCAAATACCTCCTCAGCAGCAGCCTGCACCCGCAATCACAACCTTAGGGGCCTCTCAACTCCAAGTGGACTGGGAACCGCCAGTGTTACCTAATGGTATTGACACATTTTTCATTTAACATAAAAAATATATATACATTATATTGAATTTTTTTTTTGCTATTTTAGATTATATTTTTGCTAGGGACACTTTGAAAAAAGATAATGAAATCTAACACAATATCTTTGGGCCACTCATGTAAGCTATGATAATATTCTAAATATCTTGGTATGTGCTGCTGTAATTACGACAAAACTGCTTGTTTTCAAACTTTTTTTGAAACTGGAAATAGTCAATATGTTAAATTAACTGATAACATTTATTTTTGATTCCATAGGTTTTAAGAACATTTTGTACTTTAATAACACAATAGTCTTGGAGGAGAAAATAAAAAAGAGATCAATATTCAATTTACACATAATTCTTTTTTTTTCTTTTTTTTTTTTTTACATTTTAATTAAATAATTTTAAGTAATACTGCGACTCCCTTGTTTGATGAGGAACCACCGGAATATCCAAACCGTTTAAAATATTAATAGGGTATATGTTCTTGTAGTGATAGCTACCCCAGATTTTTACATATTTTTGTGGTCATTTTTTCCATTTTGTATCAGTTTTTGTCTTACACCAGATCCAATAAGCTGAAAGAACTTAAATAAATTAAAATAATCAGCTTTTGACTTCCTAACTCCGTGCTGATACTGTACTAGGATGTTAACTTGTTGAAAGTAACGTTGTCTTTTTTATTTAAATATTCTGATCATTCCCCAAATTTATCTCGCATTTTTTATTTGGAGGGAGTAGTAAAATTGTCCGACATGATTTTATTTAACAGAGATTCTTAAATGCATACGGCAGAGCTGAAATGCTCTTCCACTCTGCTGTATCCTCTGCTGTGTCTTCCTTTTTAGCTGTCTCCAGCAGGATCATTACAATAATGAGAAATACTATTATAGAGATGCCATTTGATCTCAGCCGGGATGAAAATTAATTCCTCCCGAACCTTAATCTACAACCAAGAGGCTTGATTAAGGCTCAGTTCACGCTTCATTTCGCAATATAAACTGATGGAGCTGCGCACCGCAAAGAAACATTTCACATTTAAAACAGTTGATTGCTGCATACAATTATGTATTGTGCCTCGCGCCATTCAGAGCGTCGCAAAGTAGCCCTCTGTATATCAATGACTTTTAATGCCAGTTATCATGCTTTATGCCAAATTAGCTCATTAACATGGACCATTATAAAGTGCCCTTAGAGGATTCTCTCAATGAATTTCCTCTCCGTTTAATTGTGTCTATCTGATTCTCTCTGTCTGCCTCTCTTTTCTAAATAATTTCATGCATAAGCTGTAATTGTGTATTGTCAATGGCCAGTCTTACATCTCAATATCATCTGCTTCTGTATGAGGCTTAATACGGAATTGCGGAAGAAGGTATTGGCAAATGTATGTCTCATGCATCGCTTTCTTTCTCTCTCCAGGCATAATTATCAGGTATGAGCTTTTTATGCAGCTGCAGAATGAGTCGCAGAGAAACGCCACCAGTTACGGTCCAGAGCAAAGGGTTTTCCTCAGTAGTGGATGGCAGAACCCGCGGCGGTTGTTGAGCTCGGCCAATGAGAACGCTCTAAACCCACCTGAGAACAGTACGGTTGTGTCCAATCTAGAATCTTTTTCCACCTACCGCTTCAGAGTGCTCACAGTTAACATGGCCGGCAGTATCCTGTCAGAGTGGGCCCCGGGCCGAACTGCAGAAGGAGGTCAGTTGAACTAACTTAGTATTATCAAAGAAAACCATTTAAAGGTTTTTTTCTTTTTTCTTTTTTTACAAGCTATGCTGATCTCAACGATAAAATTCTACAAAACTTTGTATTCAATTTTAAAAATCACTTTGGTTTGGTTGCAAATTATCTAGAACAACATTCAAAACAATTTGAAATAAACAAGTATTGCATTTCATAGTCCACAAATGCAGCTCCATTCCACAGAAAAAATGCTGTATCTTCTGTCTTTATTTAGATGGGAGTCCTGGAGAATTGATTTTGAGGAGATGCTTATTAAGCAGACAAAGAATCGGTGGCTAGTGTTACGGCGTAGAATGACAGTTCCTGAAAAACGGAAACTGGGAATTAGCATAAACATGTGAGGGATTGTTTATGTGGGATAAATTTTCACCACAAGCGCTTCACAGGAAGGAGCTTACCCAGGCTTTCTATTTCATTTAAAGAGAAGACAGCTGAAGTTCCATTTAGTGTTTCTGTCAACTTCCTCTCTATGTTTTGACACATGGAGGGAGATGTAGTTTACTGTTTTTATTTCTCGCCATGTTTTCGTTTGACGAGATGCACTTGAGCTTGCGGATTTCACCTGTCAAAGGTTGTGTTAAGAGGACAACCCAACAGCTGTTTGAAAGAAGTCAGTGTAGAGCTGTGTAGAATCAGTTTGTCAGTTTAGAAATAAAGAAATTAAAATGTATACATTTTGCTTTTATCCTAAATGAAAAAAATGTAATTATATTTTATCAGTATTTTTCCTGTGTTTATTTGTTTGTTTGTAATTTTCTTTTTCCATTTTGTATAGTAGCTGGTTAGGGTAATATATATATATATATATATATATATATATATATATATATATATATATATATATATATATATATATATATATATATATATATATATATATATATATATATATATAGCAACTATTATTATTTATTTGTTTATTAGTTCTTGTTAGGTTAAAAAAAAAAAAAAGACTAAAAACTAAATTAAGAAACCTAATTGCAATATTCTCTACATAAATAAAATTATTATCTCCAATGGATTCATTTGCTGGATAACAAGACAAAAATTCTGAAATTCTGAAAAGGATTTGTTGTTTTGATGAATTATTTGTGCTGCTCCACAGTGCCCGAGTACATGCCCCCTCCTCACGTGTCCCCTGTGTCCTCGTCCTCACTCAGAGTGAGCTGGGAGATGCCACAGGACAAAGACGTCAGGGGCGAAGTGACTGAGTACAGAGTCAACCTTTACCAAGAACAAATGTCCAACCCATATGCTCCACCTATAGTAACACAGGTATCCATTTCAGCACATTCAACTTTTTTTCTTGATAGAAAAGGGCCACTGCCAGAATCAATTCTGTGTTGGCGCACAGCTTTGAAGCATCTGTGGCTATATTGTCTTGTTCTTTGCTTCATGCATCACACAGAACACTTCCTATTGCTCCAGTTTTTCAACTTTTTTTAATATTTCATTAATATGTTTCCACTGAAATGAAAAGGGGGTATTTTTTTGTCCCCAGTAACCTTCATTTTTTTTCCAGATTTATATTTTCATAACTTGTGCCTTGTGTCCCAGTATGCATGTGGCGTGGGCTAAACTGTCCAAAAAGGTCTCCTCTATTACTCTTGTGAATCTTTGTTGTGTTTTTTTCTTCGTTCGGGTAGCAAACCTTTAAAGGTTAAAGTAGTGCCATCTCCCCCAACTTAGTCTGTATTTAAAGCACTGTTTTCCATATCAGGATCGTCTTTCCTGTCTTTGTGGCAAATGTTTCAAGGATGTTTTTTTTTTTTTGATTACTTTTCCTGAACAATCCTCTTTTTAATTGGATTTCATTATCTTAGATTTTAATTAGTTGGATAAGTGTACGTTAGCATTGGTGATGTTTTCATTCAGTAACCTGCAGATATGAACGTTTTTAATAAATATGTCAGGTCAGGCAGGTATTGAAAGTTCTGAAAGTGTGTTCTGTGCAGTGCATGTCTACATGTCTACTTCTTATTAGCGGTTGTAAGAACTCCCATTGGTATGATAAGTTGCTGAATTCTTGCATGTACTAAGTACTATTCCGCTGTTTTCAAAACATCTTTTCTAAATGCTACATTGGGTTATTCTGCCTTATTATACAGCTGAGCAATATGAGGAAATAATCAAACATGCTTTTCTAGATTCTTCCTCTATTTACTTTGGACAATTGGGAAAACCAATTTATTTAGCAAACTGATGTTTCAAACGGTGTCTTATAGTTTATTCTGATAAAATGTCAGTGAAAAGGTGCAAACAGTATATTCACCAATGCTTGTACTGTACATCACCACTCAAAAGTTTGTCCTTTTAAATAAATAGCTTACCTAAAAACAAATACATTTTAAAGGAAAAATGCTATGGAAATGCTAAAGTCAGAATATGTAAAATTGTAAATTGATTTAACATCACATTTTATGTAATTCATCACATTATACGTAAAATATAATCAAATGTATAGTTTTTTGGAAGTGAAACTACAGTATGAACTAGAATTAAAAGTTAGTGAACTAACTTTGATGTTGGCTTGGCCATCTTGGCCATGGGGCAAAAGAGCCACAGTACTTGTGTGCCCAACATTCTTGAGTTGCCCGGCTGCAAAAAAATAAAAATAATAATACCATAAAAAAATACACCTGCAACAGTCTTTTTCCATGGTCCCTTGCTGTTTTCTTTTTTTAATAAAAAGCCTAGGCTATGATAACAGCTACGACAGGGTTGTCTAGCAGAATGCGAAATAAGTCATGCAAAAACCATAATCTCCTAAATACCATTCAATGTAATCTTATTTTAATAGTACTGACAACATATTTTAAGTTATCACACATTACTGAAAAATTAAAGAAGGGACACTATATATAGAATACTTTGGCGAGTCAAGAGCTAAACAAAAAGTCCTGTTTCATTACAAAATACTGTAACTTTTATAAACTTTATACTATCACCACAAAATTTTAATTAATATTTATTATAAAATAAATATTTCATAAAACTGAAACTTAAATATATTATTTCTATAGGCTATACTAAACAGAAAAGAAAAAAGACTAAATAATAAGGCTGAATAAGCTGATCTATAGCATGTTAAATGGTGGTTGCCTGTCTATGAATGGTACACCCCTCTAAGCTCACAGAAGTGGTTTGACCCAAGTCCTCAGCAGCCAATGACATTGACCTCTTCAAACTGATTTTTAACGTGTACTTCAAGTGTATTTCACGTGTATTTCAACGTGAAATACACGTTAAATACCCGCTGATTTTTCACGTGTAAACAACACGTATATAATATCGGAGTAATATAGTATTTTAAGAAGCTATTTAAAAAATATATAAATGACTTTACCATGTTGAGCAGCGCCGATAAATAAATAATATTAAATACGTGTTGTCTACGCATGAAATACACGTATTTAACGTGTTGTTGACGCGTTAAAATTCACGTGTATTTGACCCTCTTGGCCTTCCATACACATTAAACGTGAAAAAAGGACATCGCGTTGTTTTGATATGGATTACTTTATCACAGAATATCTGTTTTCGGCGGCACTTGTTTAGTTTAAAAGTAGACATGTCAAGCTTTCTATAGATATATCTCTCATGTCTCTTCGTTGAGTATTCATGGAGTTACAGTTCATTTTAATGACGTATTTGTAAATGAAGATCAGCGCAGACCAAGGCTGCACTTTGTTTGTTATCTTTATTTTATAAGTGCACAAAGTTTTGTTTTTATTATGTTTGTATCCAAAAAAAAGTAGACCCTTTACAGATTCGATTGATGTATTGCTCTTATCTGTATGATTAAAACTGAAAGTGTAATTTAAGTAAATTTCGGGGTTATCAGGAGAAAATGACTCAAAACGTGTATATGCGTTAATTGACTCCAGAGTTAAAAGGCTGTCGTGACTTTTTTTCCTTCCAGTATTCATAAGCTGTATCACTCTGTCAAATTACATTTCATTTTGCACACATAAACAGTTCAAAAACACCTGAATTCTGCTCTTGTTGTGTTCTAATGGGTGGATTAGTGAAATTCGCTGTGATATTATTTTTGGAAGCGCTCATTTCTCTCTTGTCTTTCTCTCTGTTCTTTGGCCAGAGACATAATTTATAAATGAGATCTGACCCGGTAATAATAACATATGTTGGTTTAGCTTGTCAGTGTGAATGAAATGTGTAGCCTATTTATTTGTCCGATCTCGCCCCGAAACGCGGCTGTCATGTGGACTTCAAGTGTTCAGAGAAATCGCGAGCTCGCGGACATTTGGCTGCCGCGAATATATCATGTTATTACTTTAAACAGTTCAGAAACATCTGAATTTAGCTCTTGGTGTGCTCTAACGTGTGGATTGCGTGCAATCGCCGTTTTAAAAGGTCTTAAATAAGAATAAATTCGCTCGTTGTGAGCTCCGTAAGAGACAATGCCTCCAGCAGCTGACCAGCCGTGATTCTGCTCTCGTCTGACTGGTCTCTGCCCAGAAATAAATTATTAATGAGCCCTGACCCCTGTAATAATCAGATATGTTGGTTTAGCTTGTCAGTTTGAGGGAAATTGTATTATTTACTTGTATTTTTAACCAATGTAAAAGTGAAAGTAAACAAAACTCCGGGTATTGCAACCAGTAGGGGCGCGATTTTTCTCAGACAATGGAAGTCTATGGGTAATGACTTTTTACATTTAAAAATTAATAAAAAAAAAACTTTAAGTCTGATCAGTCTGAAAAGATATAGCAACCAGCACCGCTCTATCCCGCAGGTGTCTGCCGAGTTTGGGGCTCGTGGCTTTAAAGCCCTAGGAGGAGTAGCGTACAGAATTTCTGTCAGAAAAATAATAATAAGAAAAAAAAGAAGAAGTTTAAATAGCATAACAGTATGTTGGCTTGAAGCCAACATAATTATAATGATTTATGGTGTAAAACAATAAAAGCACATTACATGAACTCTCTGAAGTATTTCAGTGAGCACCATGGTTGAAATGTTAACAAATAGACGTTGGGTCTTCGTTTAAGTGCCTAAATACTGTTTCAGGTCATTTTTACAGTAAGTGTGTAATTGTGTGCTTGCAAATGTTAGTGCTGTGTTTATCTATATCTATTTCTATATATTTGAAACTATACTCAGTGTTGTATGTGTGTTTGTATGTTTAAGGTGCTGTACAGTGGATCAGCACAGGAGCGGAGTTACACAGCAGGAGGACTGAAGGCCTATGAGGAGTACAGTTTTACTGTAACTGTGTGCAACAGACAGGGCTGTGTGAGCAGTCCACCTGCATCAGGCCGGACTCTGCCTTCCGGTCAGTACCATTCCTATAATCTTCATCTGGTGTACCATACAGGTCACAGGTCTCCGTTCTGAATCTTTGCAGCGGATTTGCTTCATTCTTATTTATGTTCAGATGTTGACTGTTTGATTTAAAATGATCTTTCAGCAATGCTACATCCCCCCTGATACAAGATCCAAACCAAACTATATGAACTAATCTCAACTGTTCTACTTTAAAAAAATTCACGGTTTATAATGGTGTACACACACAGTATGTGTGTGTGAGCGCTCAACATCCAATTACGCTTTGAGTCCTCTGATATATGTTGTCGTTAAAAGGAGAAAAATCTGAAAAGGTGTTAATTCTTATGTTAATATTAATGAAGTGCTTTTAATGGAAAGTGTCTGTCATTGCTCATAGTCAGTTTGTTGAATAGGTCTCCCTCAGTGAAGGCCGGGACAGACCACCTTTAATTGTGTATGTAAACCCATCGGTGAACTGGAGCACATATGGTCTGCCCTGCTCTCAATTGAGAGAGGAAGTATTTTATCTCAAAGGAATACAAACTAAAGCTATTTTAGATTCACTCTCAGGTTATCGCTATTATTTTCTTACTTTAAAATTGATGAATTTTGAACAGCCATCCAGTCAGAAGAAGGAAGGTTCATTCCTTGCCCAATTTCTGCAAGTGTTTCATCAAGAACACCATTTTATTTTTTATCAGGCTTTTTTTCTTTCTCTCTGTCTGTTTTTTTTCTCTTTCTGACTCTTTTTTTCTCACTCTTGCTGCCACCTTTTATATAGTGTCTATAGATTCTATCTTTTACTCATATATAAAATATAATTAACATTTTTGCTTTGAGGATCCAGATTTTACACAGTAACAAAAATGTACAAAATACATTGTTTAAAAACAGTTGGGTTAGTTCACCCAAAAAATTAAATTATAAGTCAGCAGTGTCATACGTCAACTATCACAGCAGTCACACTCACAACAGACCTGGAAGAGGAGACAATGTTAAAAAATGTATTTTCGATGCTTCAACAAATTCTAACTGACCCTCTAATGTCACATGGACTACTTTGAAGATGTTTTTATTACCTTTCTGGACATTGGCAGTCTACCGTACATACACTTTCAAGGGAGGGACAGAAAGCTCTCTGACTAAATCTAAAATATCTTAAACAGTGTTCCGAAGTTGAACGGAGGTCTTACAGGTTTGGAACGACACAAAGGTGAGACATTAATGACATAATTTTCATTTTTGGATGAACTAACCCTTTAAGATCAAACGCTTATCAGTATTACAGTCAACTTCATATGTTTAGCAATGATAGGTGATATAAACTGAATTGAATTACTGAATTTGTAAATGCATAAATAGTGTGCATTTACAAGCAACCTGCAGCATAACACATAGATTAAACGTTAGGCCAGTGGTTTTCAGGTGGGCCGCCAATTACTTTTAAAAGAAATAATAATAATGTTAATGTGTGTAAAAATGTCTAAGTCATAACATAATTTCATATATATAATTAAATAACAAAAAATAAATATTAAACTGTAAATATGCTTTCACTATTCAAGCTCTCTGATTGGTTTAAGAATAAACCACCAATTTATCTTAGATATTTTTGCTGCATATGCTACAGAACAAGAAATTCAAACATGCATAAATGGCTGTTAACGGTCAACATAAATGGCTGTCAACATGTCGCCTCCTGATTGCTTGCTCCGCTGACTGTCTACAAGATGCCGAGCTCTGCCAGGATCTGGTTTTCCCGTTTTTCTGAGCGGTGCCAGCCCGAGTTATTTTCTGTTCATTGACAGTTCATTCTAGGGCTGTGTGATTAATCGAAATTGTCATAAAATCACGATTTTATGTGAGCATGCACGATTTCTAAATCCCTTTGTATCAAGATTTTCCGTGGCCCTGATCTCCAGCAGTATGCTATCCGATCCAATCAGAATGCAGCGAGCCAAGCGTGAGAACAGAACTAACTGGGCATGTGCCTAACTCCAGGTTCACACATTGTCTGTGATGCGCCTTTTTTCCGAGCCCATGTTAACAGATCAGAGAGTTCACAATGCACATGGTAAAAGGCTAGAAATAAAAACGTGCGAAAATAATTAATATCTAGCACACGAGCATAGAGAGAGTTGTGAGTGCACAGGACACAGTTTAAGTGAGAGGAGACACGTTTTAAGTGATGCACTCTCAGTAAACACGTCTGGTTTTGTGACAGAGCAAGGGAAATCTGCGGGCAAACAGAGATATGTGCTTTCACGTTACAATAATGCACTCTCGCTGCTGACCGCATACACATACTGTATACGCACTGCAGACGGAGTGAACCTTTATATTGTATAACAAATCTATTTCAACACCTGAGGCACCGCTACAATTAATGAGCTCTATGAACAATGCATGGCAAAAAAGAAAAAAAAAGTCCCTGGACACTGGATTTATTTATGTTTGTTTGCCATAAGTCTAGAAGTTTTGTAACACCTTTACTATAGTAATTATTTTGACTTATGTCTGTTCTAGAGACGTTACAACTTTTTGATAAGGATCTAATTGGGTTTTCTTTTGGAAAAATCATAATTGAAATAAAAAACGCAAAATTGATCAAAGAAATCGCATAGGTTTTTTATTTATTTATTTTTTTTATTTTTATTTTTTGCCCATATCGCACAGCCGTAGTTTATTCAATTAATACGGTTAACAATCTAGCTTCTGAGTACTAAGTTATTAATCCAACAATAGTGGGGTCAGTTCGTTTTTTCTTTTGCAGTGGGCCGTGCAAACATATGTGTTTGGCTGTATGGGCAGTGAGTTGAAAAAGGTTAGGAACCACTGCATTATGCAAAATCTTGTATTAGGCAGTTAAAAACCCTTCTATTAGAATATGATTTATAAAATACATGAAACTGGCTCATCTTACCCTGTATATGTATTCTCAACTAGCCTTTGCAGATTTGTCCTTTTCTTAATTGTACAGGATGGCAATATACATCCTGACAATGCCCAGCCTCATTTCCCACTTCAGTTTTTCTCCTTTGCCTTTATTTTGCCTATACATCAGCTCACGTGATGACTTAATGAGTTAAACCAACCCCTCAGTCGGGATTCTTCACTCCGTTTCGTACTACTTCATTTGTGGCCCAAGCTGAGAAATTCATTGTGCGGCAGTAAAAACAATTTACTGTTAATTACAAGGAGAAAAATGTGCCGTAGCGCTCTCCCCGATTGCCATGAATCACTGCACACTCCCGGAGATTTATAAGGAATATGTAAGTAGGATGAATTAGCAGGGTTTAATAACAGGGGCACAAATCATACAGCCTTCAAGGGCCTTTAATTGATAGAGTGGAATGTGATGGGCATGAATCGGTCAGGCTTGCAGCGCCGCTGTAACATATGGTCAGCTCAGAATGCTGCAGCCGATGGAGCTGCCGATGTCATCGGCTCTTCTACATGGTTGGAGAGTTTTAATGCTTTGCTTCCATTTATATGGTTATTACTGAAGTGTTTTCGTCAGCATAGGGTATCAGTTGTTATACTTAAGGACATAAATATTTGCTTTGATTTTTGTTGATGTTTGAATGGAATTGTGCTTCCGTTTCATTGTATGTGTGTGTTTTAATACAATTGTGCTGCTTTTTTTTTGTTTGTTTGTTTTTCATATGAAAGCTAATTTTATGACCACTTAAGATAAATTTGTAATTCATTACAATTCTGCTTCCACACAAGCTGCTCTTAAAGGTACGTGTTGTAGGACCTGCCACTAAAAGGCGCACTACCAAAACAATAACAGTCGCGTGGTTTGAAGATGCTAAGGGGAAGCGTGGAATGATGGGATTTGTTGTCTTCTAACACAATAATTGGCATACATAGCAACCGCGAGTTCAACGATTTGCGCGAGTAGATTACATACAAAGTCAATGCAAAAACGTGAACAGACTATGGATCAGACACTTCCTCGTATGGGTCTAGAGACGCGATGCCCTGCATTTGCCGTGTATGCACCATAATACTAATCTTGTTGACCGTTATAATAGGATACGTTTTCTGTAAAGATACACATCAAATCAACTTACCTGTCGAGTAAAGCACAAGCGAGATCTGCATCTCTTTCTAGTTGAAGTTTGTCGCGAAGCTCTCTCCATTTAGAAAATGCAACACTGATATTGATATTGTCCTAAACTTTTCTTGGGTCGTTTGGTTGGCCCATACGCTTACCTTTACGGAAGCTGTCCTTGTCAACAGAACCAGCGGCAGACGGTAAACGGAAATTATGTTCCATAAATAAGAGATATTGTTAGTTATCAGCTGGACATAATATATAACACTAGCCTAGTAGTTTTTGGATATTTTACTGCAAATATCTTACAATATCTTGTACCTTTAATGCCCTTGCACACCTCCTGTATGTCTGAACAAACAGCACGCTGACTAACACAGCACAACCTGTTGTCTGGACCGCTCAAGACTATGTCTCCCTCAAGCCTTGTTTTCACCCACTTCTCTGCCAGGATTTAATGTTGATGATTGCAATTTATTTGAGCCTTACCTCCGTTTTATGACTGTCTGTATACACAATGCACATCACTATTACATCAATGCACTATTAGACAGAATTACCATCTGTTCAAACTGAGAAGTCAGCATCTGCTTTCTCTGAGTGGAATGACATCAAATTGCTTTAAAATAGCACACCACTCAAATGAACAAGACACTTAAGTTATTTATACAGTGAGAATAGAAAAGCATCACCCCTTCTTAAAAATAATCACATTTTGTTGCTTTGCAGCTTGAAATAAAGACGGACACAGTTTTTGTTTTATCCAGCTGCATTTACTCAGTGTAACTTATAGCATCCAGATGAAAGATGTAACAAAAACAAAACAAAAAAAGAATCACTGAGCTGGAAAAAGGATCACCCCTCTCCTAAAAATTAATCGTAAACTTAATCAGGTGTAGCTACTCATATTCTCAATGGCACACAAAGCCATTTGACTTTCAGATGCGATCAGCCGTGATCAGTTTGATCAGCTCAGCATGAAAAGAGCTTTCTTGGAACATTTTAGTCCTTGGGGTGGCAAGGCACTGTCAAAAGAACTCCGGGATAAAGTTGTGGTCAGGCACAAGTTCAGGCACAAGTCAGGAGAAGGATACAGAAATGTTTAAAGACTTAATCAATGATTAGAAGCACAGTGAAGTCTATTTTCAAGAAGTGGAAGGTATTTGGCACAACACAGACCATCCCTGGATCAGAACGTCACTCCAAACTGGATGAAAGAACCAGGAGGAAACTGGTCAGAGAGGCAATCAAGAGGCCTACAGCAACTCTGAAGCAGTTGCAGGAATTTATGACAAAGAGTGGTCATTGAAAAAGACCATCAAATTCTTGAGGAGAATCTGCTGCCCTCTGCCAGAAAGTTGTCAATAGGAAGAAGGCTTACCTTCCAACATGACAATGCCTCAAAGCACACAGCAAAACTGACCACACAATCGTTCGTAAAAAAGTTGAATGTCCTTGCATGGCCTAGTCAGAGCGCAGACTTGAAAACTGCAGTCCACAAACGGTCACCAGCAAATTTAACCGAACTTAAGAGTGGGCAAATATTGCAATGTCTAGATGTGCTAAGTTAATAGAGACATATACCAACAGACTAAAGGCTGTAATTAAAGCAAAAGGTGGTTTGATGAAATACTGATACGAGGGGGTGGTCCTTTTTCCAACTCGTTTTTTTTTTTTTTTTTTTTTTTTTTTGACCTAGTTGGTGTATGTTTCGTTTTCGATGTTATAAGCTGCACTGAGTAAATACAGCTGGATAAAACAAAAACTGTGAACGTCTTCATATCAGGCTGTAAAATAAAATGGGATTGTTTTAAAAGGTGGTGATTCTTTTCTATACCCACTCACCAACTTCATAGCAGAACGGTTCATCTGTAAATGTATATTTCTCATTGATAAAGAACACAGTAGTCAAAATAAACAGTTTGTTTCAGATTTTGTCTTTAATTTCACATTAAGGCAATATTTAATTGTTTTTTTATTTAGCTTTGCTATGCACTGCAATATCAGTTTTCATTAAACAGACCAGAAAGATCTCAGCAAACACAATATTTGATATTTTGCTCCTGTTATCCGTCAAGGTTTTGGTTCCATATAATCAATGAAAATAACATTAATCAACGAGGCAGTATGTGACACAGATCAGCATAGCAAGAGAGTAACTATTCAAAATCACTGTACACAATCCATTTAATTGTTGGTTGGCAAGCTGCAGTGATTGGTTCAAATGCATAAAATCCACAATTTATAGAGCTGTCAGACTCATTTTAAGAGAATTTTCTCATTCTCTCTCTGTTTCTCTCTATATATATATAATGAATATTTGTTGAAATTATTTTTAGCAGTCTAATGTAAAATAACACACACACACACACGTATATATTTTACATTAGACTGCTAAAAAAAGTTTGAATATTCATTAATTCCTCCAAAAGGCTTCTCCTTTTTCTATGTAAAAGGAACCATAATTCTCATTTGAGAGTACTTGCCCTCTCTGATGAGGACATAAGCCTGTAGCATTTTAAACAAGAAGCACACTGCCATTATTGATCTTGTTGAAATGTGAACAGCTAATCAAGAGTCGATGGTAATGTTTTATGTATATTACATCCATAAAGACAAGCTGAGCAAGTGTACCCCGCCTGTACACTTCATTGATTCGAAATATGGTGTGCATATATCCACCCCCCCAGTGGTGGACGAAGTACACAAATCAAGTACTTGAGTAAAAGTACAGATACGTATAGTAAAATATTACTCCAGTAAAAGTAAAAGTACTCCTTTTTCAATTTTACTCAAGTGAAAGTACAAAAGTACTCAATTTTTTATGTACTTAAGTAAAAAAGTACTGAAAGATAGATGTTTGAAATTTTATATAGGCTACTTAATTAAGTTTTATACTAGCACATATTTTTTTTTTTTTAAATAATCCTACTGCTCAAAATACCTGGGCCCGTATTAATAAAGATTCTAAGAATCCTATCAGAAAACTCTTAATTTAGCTTAAAAACTTTTACGTAGGAGTCTTAGCTTAAGAGCGTTAGCCCAGTTAGTGGATGAACACAAGGCCATTCTTAAAGGAAAATTCGGGTCCGGTGTCAAAGCAAGGGACAAGAAGCAGACATGGGAGCGTATAGCACAAACTATAAACGGTTCATTCTCCCTGCTTGTGCGCATCTATAAGCCTGCTATATTCATAAATGCAGTTTTTTGAGCCTGCAAGGTGGGAATGTCCAGTGAAACGAAATGAACTGCGACACAATAAGATGTTCTGAAAGTGCTGTAATTGTTTGTGTGATCACTCTGCTTACAGAAGGTTGTGACATCACTATTGCATTGTTGCATTTTATTGTTGCATTTTAATATCGTAATGTAGTGATTACTTTAATTTATATATTAAATTATAAATTATTATATAATCTATACCGTTTTATTAACTCACTGTCATCCATTGTCTGCAACACATTTCTTCTTCTTCTCCTCTGCTAAAGAAACTCTTAAGCCTCTTAAAGTCCTCATCTGTGCTCCTAACAAGTTTGACCTTAAGACCTCTTTTAAGGGTTAAGATGCTTTCTGAATTACTTTTTTCTTTACTAGGATTTTTTCTTTAATTTTAAGAGTAAACGCCCACATTTCTAAGAATTTTCTTAGAATTTTGTCACTAGGAGCTACTTTTTGCAGTAAGATTCTTCATGAATACGGGCCCAGGGATTTTTTCCAAAATAACCACTATATGGAGTTAAGATATATTTTTGTTGTTGATATGGACTACACTGACAAGAGTAATATTCACTGTGAAGCTTACACTGTGATGTACCTGAGAGAAAACAGAGATGACCATCTGATTTTCACCAGTAAGAACAAAGTATTTTAAAGTTTGTTGTTTTACAGAACATCACAGTAATATATGACATGATAATAAGGCCTGAAGTTAGGAAGAACATTTTAAGGAAAATATAATTATATTTTCATAATGATTTTTTCCTTCTCAAATCTTGTCTGTGGTGTAAAAACACCCCTGGCCAAATGGGGTGCATCTCTTCCCCTCTTTGATAATTACTGTAGTTACCATGTTCTGAACATCACATCTTTTCTTTTGTCCCTAGATGTAATCTATATATACATTTAAATTTAAAATATAGGTGGTTGAATAAAAATATTTGGACATTATTTATAAAAAATTACCTTAAGTTAGCACCAGCAAGCTTGTTAGGTAGACAGTTAGCATCAGCTAACAATATTTACTTATTTTCAGTACGGTTATGAATAAACATTCATGTCTGTCTACTTGTCTAGTTAATCCAAACAATATGCATATGTATAACGTTACTGTTGATAAACAATATAAAAACAGACGTCACATAGGACATGGTAGCATTTTAATGAAACTGTTAATATTACGGCAGCGGGGAATTTGAACATGCCCGAGTTATTTTATGTAATCTGTGTTAGTTTAATGTGTGTGTTTTTTTTTTGTTTTTTTTTTACCTAAAACACAGAGACGCTGATTGATGTGTCTGCATCGTCTGCACTCGAGCATTTCAGTGGGCTTAAACAGATCACTCTTTACAGCGGGTTTAGTTCCCAAACAACTGACAATTTTGACCTAAATATGATTTTCAGTTACAATAATTAATCCTAAATTTCGACATTAATAACTTACTTTTAGCAGCATCAGACGCACGCGCGCTCACAAGATCTCCCGGTTCTTACTGACTCGCACTAAACGGTTCATTTGAATCAGTGAGTGGTCGACTCCAGAACAGCTGCAATTGGATCATTCTAATTCCTAAACGAATCGTTTGGTGCGATTCGCGATCCTATTTAAAAGTATATTTTGAAAAGACTCAGTTCGTTCATGATGAATCAGACACCGCTTCTGCGTGTCGGAGCACGTGATATATAGGGAGTAACGATATGTTTTATGAAATGTAGTGAAGTAAAAAGTACGATTTTATGCTTTGGAATGTAGTGAAGTAAAAGTAAAAGTTACTCGAAATAAAACTACTCCAGTAAAGTACAGATACTTGAAAAATGTACTTAAGTACAGTAACGAAGTAAAGCTACTCCGTTACTGTCCACCACTGCACCCCCCAATCTGAGAGAGTTAGACAATTATGCATAAATCAATAATTTTCCTGTTACAGAAATAAGTATTTTAGTTCCACGGAAAATGTCAGGGTGTATAAATACAGAAAACACTCAAGCCAGGCTGTAATTGGTTCTAGACATGTCTGTCTTTGACTTAGTCAATAATATGATGAAGACAATATTAACCTTTAGCTGAGCCTGTGAGCCATGTCACAACATTAAATACACTGATTTGAAAAATATAAATTTCTTAACCAAGCTGCGCTACTGTGTTTTAATTTTGTTTAGAATTTTACTGGAGAAATATTAAAACTCAATAATGAAAACTCTGCTATCATTTACTTGCCCTCATGTCATCTCAAACCTTTGTGGCCAAGTTTCCTGAACTGTAATAATTGATTAATTAAAAAGATGCTATTAAAGGAACAATTTATTCACAAATTGCTGATTGTGTAAATGATGACAGAATTATCTTCATTGTTGGGTGAACTGTCCCTTTAACGAGTTTCCACCACCTGGAGACTCTTCATGAATAATCACTTACTTTGTAGTACTTAAGGGCACATGAAGCCATGTCAGTCACACTTCATTTTTACAGCCTTATGTTTTAAGGCAAAAATGATAAATGTCCAGCGAGACTTCACACAAATCCTATTAAATCAGCGGGAGGGATTTGAAATGATATCAGAGTTTCAATTATATAGACCCAAGAGCTATTGATTGAGTATAATTTATGACTTGTGTGCCGTGATGGGCCTTGGAAGACAACACGTCCATTCCCTATGGAGGGTTTTTATTAGCACTGCTGGTGTGGACGTCCTGACAGGCAGAGTGGGCTAAATGCACAGAGGATGTGTCAGGCCGAAGTAATTTACCTCCTCTCAGCCTACATGAGAGCCCCATTAGATCATTACAGCAGCATGCATGAAACTGAACGATGACTATAAATGCACATCTCTTTTTTTCTTTCTCATATCTCTATATACTTTCCTCTTTTCTGTTATGATAGCTCCTGCAGGTCTGAGCACCCCTACATTAAGGCCACTGAATATGACAGTGATGAAGGTTTCTTGGGATGCCCCTGACGAGCTCAACGGGCCTCCACCTCTGTACCATGTGGAGCGGACGGATGTGTCTTTGTCTGACACCCAGGGTCGGGTTATAAGGGGGAGACGCTTTACAGGGAATGGCTACTTCAGGTTTCCCAGCTCCGCTTTGCCTGTCAACACTGACTTCACAGGTACGGGATCTCAAAGTCTCTGTGTAATATGATTGATCATGAAATGCAGATCAGTACCCATTGTATTTACATAATATGGTGTATTTTCAGGAGAGTTCAGATATTCACTCAGAAAAAAATGATGCAAAATCTACGTGGGAAGATTTTTGCCCACGTTCAAACATTCAATTTCAAACTTGACATTTCACCAAACAAAGTTAAATGTGAAAATTTTAGTTGATGTGATTTGAATTTATGACATTTATTGTCAAATAATGCATAAATTGTTGTTCAACTTAAACAATTATTATTGAATATGATCAGCTGCCAGAAAACCATTCAATAAATGTTGATTGCTACACTAATAATGCACAATAAGACTTCCAGGGACAATTTACATGTATGTGTGCCCATTATGTGGAATCATACAAGTGCCTGTTTCAGGCTGGTGCTAATTAACAGTTATGTAGTTTAAAACAGAATGAGCAATTATTACCATTATGACTAAATGTAAACTTGATCTTGAATCTTGACATTTGTATTGATTTGTGTTGGTTCCAAACTAACTTTTCTTTCCTCTCCGAAAGCATTTTAAAATGTTCATGTGTCCACTCCAACCCCATCGCTACACCCTAAACATTCTTAATTCATCACTCACTGCTTTCCTCACTCTTCTCCATACTGATGTATTAATGACTTCCATGATTAGACAAAGGGCAATTATACTTTTGTTTACAAACATAATTGGGGAATTGAGTTTCAAATTAATACAGGTTCCGGTTCATCTACTAATGCAAAAATCCTTCAGCTTGCCATTTGTTTAGATTACTTGCGCTTTAATTGCGTTAAAAGCTCGGAAGGCATTGCTTTACGTTATCAGAATGGTCTGTGTGATGTGACAGAGGAGGCAAACAACAGATGACCTCTTCTGAGTGACATGAGAATAAAGTTTATGAGTTGTTGTTTTTTAGTTTTTTTGTGCTATGTGGTAAATTCTTTAGCATGAAAAGTGATTCACTGGTGAGAATGTGCGGTGTAGTAGTGCTTTATGCAAGGTTTATGCCATTTTCACTTCTCCATTCCCCAGTCTCTCTGTGCTGCCTAATCCACAAACGAACATGAAACCATGTCATGTCACGAGCACTTTTTTGTAAGATATCTTGGAAATTTGACTTTATTTATAATAAAACGAGGCAATTAGTAGATCCTCCCTAAGAAGTTGGGGACATTAAATTGCCTCCTTAAAGAGCGTGCATATAAATGGGTGACCCTTTGTGACCTTGCAATTTCAGGAAATAAATGGCCATTTCCCCCTCTAACTCTATTAACATTTAGCACTGCAATTTCCAGTTTTTTTCCCTTAAATAATGACAAACGGATAAATCTTTATAAATCAAGCCCTGAGTTGAGTTCAGCTCACTCCCTAATTGATCAATGGCCGCAGTCAAAGTGGTGAGCTCGTCCTTGGGCCTGCTGGGATTATAAATGGCTACCAACTAATGAGGGAACTCAAAGAACAAACCAGAACGTCAACACCCCTTTTAGCCGACTTTTCTTTTTACACTTTCCACACCTTTAGTTCATCTGATTTTATTTCCAGTTTTATTTCAAATGCTTGTGTTGTTGATTTCTGTGATGCACTACCCCAAAACACAAAGATGTCCCTGCTGAAAATAAGCTGCTTGTTTATTGAACTTCGAGAACTGGATACATCGGACCGAAAAGCTCAATGGCTGAAATGAGGCATAATGACAACAGCAAAAAGCGATGAACAAATAGCATGCTCAGGGACAAATACTTTGTACAGTATTGAAATGTATAGCCAAAGCAATAAATGAAGCAAAATCAATGGTCATCTAATCTTATGCTTGAAATGACTTTAGTAAAATTAAATTAAAAATGTAATAAAGTTGAGGTGAATTGACTTGAGTTTTGATCGTCAGTGAAATATAGCTGCATATATTGTGTTCTTTTTTCTGTTTATGTAAAATGTGTGTGCGTTAAAGTACCAGTGAAAATCATATCAGAACATTTTATTTTATTTTATTTTATTTTACTTTATTTCAGGCTTGTCTGGTTTGCCCATTGTCTGTAGTATTCATATATTTTACTTATTTCTTTCTTTTCAAGTCCGTCTATTTTCATTTCTCCATTGGCTGTGAATAAATGTACAGTTTCCCAAAATGGGAGCAATGAAGCAATTTTCAAAGACTACATGCTATTGTAGCACAAAATGTTAAATTATACAAATTATGTTCCTTAATTAATTGGATTGATTGTCAAATGGCTTCAGTCAGTGGAAAGCAGAGGGAAACTACTGTATGTACAGACATCATTAGTTTTCCCCATTTAAAGATTAATCATGAAAAGCCCTGGCTCTTTAATTCTGTAATTTGTATATCTAATGGGGTGCTGCAGAATCTATGACAGTAATTAGCATTTCCTGAAAACTCATTAATACGCAACAACTTGATTAATGCCGCAATAATACTAACATGACTGAAGTTATTTAGGTTACGTACTAAGCAGATTAAATCCAAATAGCCATGTTTGTTTTACTTATAGCTGATATAATGTTTTTTTTTTTTTTTTTTTGGGAAGATGCAAATATTTTGGGATGAACATGTTCCCATCAATTCCCATTATCCACCAGCTGCCAAATATATTGTTGCTTCATTTTTTTTTTTTTTTTTTTTATTGTTCACACAAAATAATTCAATAAACGCAGAATTTGGAATAATGATAGTAATATGTATAGTCTCCATATTTGGTGGGTACATTACCCTGTGTCCTAAAGTGCTGATGCAGTCCTCATGTAAAAGTGCTTCACGTTTTTCCCATGTCTTAGCGTTAGTCTTGAGACCCACAGTGGTGAATCTCATTCCTCATCAGCTCACTCAGACCAGCCCTGCACATGACCACAGCTTTTCTGGACCAGCCTGTCAGTGCGTACAGCACCACACTGCTCCTCTGGGATCTCAAATCCCACAGATGTCCCTTTAGCCTCCATGTTCCCTCTCCTGTAATGGACCAGACGTTCTGATGGATATGAAGTACTTGTCAAAAACATAGCTGATCACCCCAGAGAGATCTGCTCTGCTGAAACTATAACTTCTGATCCAGGTTCTTCCCTGCGAGGACTGAGACTGTCTGGTCAGCATGAGACAAGATCTCTCTGTGTTCTTAACACCTTCTTGAGGGCTAGATTAAAGTGTTCTATCCCCATGATAAAGTCAACCATATATTTCTCATGGTAAATATGTGATTGAATAAAAATAGTATAATAATTCAGACATTCACATTTCAAATACATTTTTAATGAGGGTTTAAAAAAATTATACACATTTTATTTTAGCCAATATAAGGTATGTACAGTATATAAATAACATATTTCTACCCACCACACTTGTAATACTGATGGTGGTTGAGGAGATTCCCCTCTTCTATATAAAGTGCTTTGAGTGCCCAGAAAAGTGCTATATATATGTAAGGAATTGTAACACTATGCAGTTTATACATGTAAATAATTTTTTTGTGACTTTTGGCACATTTATATATATATATATATATATATATATATATATATATATATATATATATATATATATATATATATATATATATATATACATACACACTACTGTTGTATTTTTTAGACAGAAATTGTTCTAAGAAATTGAAATTGTTTAGATATTCTTATTTGGTGCTCAAGAAACATTATCAATATTGTTATAAATGCCAGAAATGGTTAAAATGACAAAAACAGCTCTATATTTTTGTGGAAACTGTTATACTTTTTTTCAGGATTCTTTGATGCATGTAAAATACAAACAATATGCGCTTATTTGAAGTAGAAATCTTTTGCAACATTGTCTTATGTCTTCACTGTCACTTTAATCATTTCATATGTAATATATAATAGTTTTACCAGTTGAATCCATCATATAGAGTCAGTCCTGTAGGGTTGATATTCGGATGGTATAATCCTTGTATCAGTTTTATATATCTGAAGCCTGAAGAAACATCTTGCTGCTCTACATGAGGTCAGCCAGACTTACAACCCCTTCAATCCACCGGAGATTCAAAGATAGATTAAGTGTAATCTTTTTCATCTAAGCAGTCTGTATTTGAGTGGGTTTGTAGTCACAGTCCTCAACATTTTAATTAATTTATTTTGAAGAGGGATATCACTTCAAAGGTGTTTTTTTATGTCTGATTTTAGGTCAGATGGTGAAATGTGGTTAGGATAAAGTCTTTAGAGGGTAGATCTGCTCAGGCACCACTCAATGTTTTGTTCTCACAGGCATTACACACTCAAACACATTCACACTAAAATCTTATAGAACAGTTTCTCACACTTCTAGGCATTTTTATCTTGGCTTTTGCTCTTGCATTCTTATAAATGTAATTTTTGCTTTGTTTATGCATTTTGACATGCTTTTATGCAGCTTTACAATGTTTTTTGTACAGTACTTTGTCGATTAAAGCAGTTGATTAATATGCAACATGCATTGACTGTCTCTCCAGGCCTGCAGCTGAGTTTCCGGACACGCGTCGAGGAGGGGCTATTGCTATTTGCAGTTTCCCCTGGAGAACAGGAGGAGTATGTCGCTCTGCAAATACACAACGGCCGTCCATACTTCCTCTTTGACCCTCAGGTACATCATTGTCATGAACCGCTGTGTGTTTGTTTATGCTACAAAAAGGCTTCAAACCTTCAAATGTAATAGATCCCGACCTCTACATCAGGCAGGCATGTATTATATATCAGTACTGTATTGTTTATCGGCTGACATTAGCGATTTCATTTAATGATATCAGTTGATATTTAATATTTAATAGTGCATGCTCATGTTCGCATTTTATAGTTAGATTACATTTTCAGTCAAAGTTTAAAGACTCTAAAAATGTATTATCACTGATAAATGCAGTCTTAAGCAATTATTTAGCAAATCATTTTTCACATTGCACAGTACATTTACAATGACTGATTTTAATTTAGTTTAAATGTAATATTGCCATTTGTTTTGTGGTATTAATTAGGGATTGACTATACCAAACCTTATTACAATACTGATTCTTTCTGTTACAATTTCAAAAATACTGAAACAAATTCTAATAATTTCTTAAATGGGTATTAAAAAGAAAGAAAGAAAGAAAGAAAGAAAGAAAGAAAGAAAGAAAGAAAGAAAGAAAGAAAGAAAGAAAGAATGTCTATGGTGTTTGGGCACAATCATTAAACAAAATTACTGAAAACATGGTTGCACATGGTTGCACTTTATTTTACAGTATGTGTACTAACATGTACTTATAGTGTACTTACAGTGTATTTATCTAAGAAAGTTTTGGTAACTCAATGTAACTACATGGGGTAAGGGTTAGGGTTAGGGTTAGGGTTAGTACCTAGTTATTACATAGTTATTTTAATTACTATAATAAGTACATAGTATGTACATGGAAAACAGGACTGTAAAATAAAGTGCTACAGAAAACATTTTAAAGTGATGCAGAAACCCACGTTTTAATATTGATATTTTCAAGGCATTTACACCAAATAAGTTGCTTTTGTGTAAACTGTTATACTTTTATACTTGTATACTGCTATAAGTAGCTTTAAACTGTTATACTTTTATACCGTTATACTGCTATAAGTAGCTTGTGAGTATCAATATATCAGTACTGCAGAATTGATTTACCCATCCCTTGTAATAACATAAATAATGGACAACATCATATCAGTCAGAATTTTTATATCTACTTTGATACCTGCTTTAGACAGAAATTTGTGCATTTTGATGGAAGAACTATCAAGTTTTTCAGCTAAAAGACTGTTTGGGACCAATTAACTTGTTAACCACAGACAATGAGTGGGAATAGCAATAGCATGCTAATTATGCACACTGCAGAACTAGCATGCAGGGTTGAGTCTATTGCTCTGATGATGAAAGCAATCATGAAAGATGATTTCACATTAGTGTCCGAGAAACTCTCCCCACCAATAAGTGCCATTGCTGAATATTGCCGGTTTTGCATTCGTAAACACATTTTGATAATTATAACTAAACGTGGTGTCATGCCCAATTAATGTCCCCTGATAGCATGCCCATTAGTTCCCCCATTAACGAATTCAACAATTCTAATGGGATTAGCACCATGGGATGCTAATTGAGCATGACACAGGGAACTGGTATGCTTCCCCACACACTCTTTCTAATGATGAAATTAATGAGCATTTTATTAAACACTGTCTTATGAAAGCGTATTTAGTTCCTGTAAAGGCTGTCACAAATTATGCTGTTTTTTCCCAATGTCTCAGATATACGCGACTGATGAGTGGTTTCCAGGCACAGTGAGGAGAGAACGTCTCTCAAAAGCCCATGGGCATGATTAGTTGCATTAGTAACATGGACAGCGCCCATTTCATCTTAAACAAACTCAAGGGCTATTAAGCAAGAGTACGCTGCTCACTATGTTAATGGCTCACACTACATCACCAAAACCTATAGCAGCTTCCATAGGACAGTTGTGGAACAGATATTTAATTAACTTTTTGGAGTGTTAGTACGTAATTTCTTTGTGCCTTGCTCACTGTTTTCCATTGACCGTTAGTTTTTATAGTTAAAGGGAGAATTTTCAGTATCTTCAAAAGTATTGACAATCATTTCTGTTGTGAATCTGATCATTTTAAAGAAGTGGTTCTGGGGCTCACTGAGGGTTATCAGCAATGTCCAATGGGCCACAGGTTGACTTTCACAGGATGAAAAAAAAGGGGTATTAAAAATAAAAAGTGACGATAATGCTAAAAATAAAACAATAATAATAATAATAGGAAGAAGAAGAATAAACAAATTATGAAAATTGTTAATACTACTTTTCCCCCCTCAATGCATTTTTTTCATTGAACAGGTCTGCCTCTCACTTAACACGACTGATATGATTTTATTGCATTTTTAAAAAAAATCTAAATTAAACATTAATTCAGGCAACACACTTTGGTCAGGAATAATTAAAGTTAACTGTTAAACTGCTGGCAGACGATTTTATTCAGAAAGGCTTTTAGTTGCTGTGGCAGAATTGATCTCCCATCGTAAAGAAGCTCCACTGAATACTTTCAAAGGGAGGAGGGATAGGAATGCAGTGTTGTCTCTGTCCTGACTTCTCCCTAAAGCTGTTTCTTCTCCTCCTTCTCTCTCTCTCTCTCTCTCTCTCTCTCTCTCCTGCTCTCTGCAGTAAGCATATCACAGAGCTGACTTCCCTCAGCATCCACACAGATATTGATTTGATCATTAAATCTTCATCACAAAGAGGAGATGCGATACTTTGTGTCTCGGTGCTTTCACTGGAGAGCACTCAGTCAGGCTGTTAAGTGTATGAACCTGAATGATGTCATATTTTAGCAGGACAATAACCCCATCTTATGTTGATGGTGCCAGCCCCTGAAATTTACTGCTTTTGGGGAATGTCCTATCTCCGGGCAGAATTCCTCAGCGGCTATAGTTCTGTGCCAAGAGAGATTCTGGTGCTAGTTTTCCAACTTCTCCTCTGTAATCTCAGATATTTCAGCGTAAATGGTCAAAGTTAGCTTTAGGTATATGTCAGTGTGACAGTCTTTATCAACTAAATGTGCCTACCTGTTACATCTAGTGACACTGCACTTTTATTGAGCTTGAAACTCGTTTTAATGCTGACTGTGGAGTTGAATGTTTACTTCCAGAAATTTAGGAAAGCCTTTCTGTGAATTTAACAGTATCTACAAGGGTTGTGCACAATACAGAATTGTATCTGTAGTTCTATCTAACATTCTATCATTTAATTTGTCTGTTGACAGTCTGTAGTTATGTCTGTCTCTGTGTTGTTCTATCAATCTTTCTATTTGTTGTTCGGCTTTCTGTCTGTTATTCTATCGGTCTGTCTAATGTTCCATCAATCATTCTTTGTCTTTTTCCAAACTTTATAAACTTTTATTGAACCTTCAAACAAGGCATAGCTAATCATGCAAAGTTTCTTTTGCAATTCAAAAAAGTAGTCATGTTAATTTGTTTATACTGTATTTCAAATCATTTTACATTTTTACATTCAAGATTGAATTACAGTTCTGCATCCTGTTGATGCTGCATCCTGTTTATGCATTTTAACCTCCTAAGCTCTACTGTAGCATAAGGAGAGGTATGTCTCCTCTTCCTAAAGCTGCTAATCAGCCATCATTTGTGCAGTGTGCGTGTGTGTGTGTGTTGTGTTGTGATGTGTTCATGATGAGCGAGTGATTAACCCTCATCGTTTGATGCTAGGCCTCAGCCGTGGCCCTCAGCCCTCACAACGATGGAGGTAGACGCTATAATGACAACCAGTGGCACCATCTGATTGCTACCAGGAAACAGGCCATGGGAACAATCATTGTCGACAATCAATACAGCGGTAATGACGCAAACGCATATGATATTCATAGGCCAGCCACACACCCTCATTTCTGTCCTGTTCGGTTATTCAGTGCCTGTAAAGCCCCCCACTTGAACAGATTTCAAGCAAAGGAATTATCAAGTTTAATTGTTGCCATTCATTGTGTGATTAGAATAATTAGGCCAAAGAAGCCTCTCCTTTCCTGAACTTGCATTTCAATTAAGACTGGAGGTGTGAAGCGGAGTCTCCCGCTTCCTGTCTCAAAGCGGTCTCAGGGGATTTTTCCAACTTGTGGGAGGATTGCTTAATCTCAGTCACTCTTTTGGAGTAATATGACTTTATCTGCACTGGAGCACCAACTGAAACCATTAGAATATAACAGTAAAGTTGTTAGAATACTGCTTTGCCCTGCTCTGATTATTAGACCATCCAGGAACAGTCTCAAAATATTTTTTTTTCCTCCAACAGGATCAGCATCAGCCACAAGTGGGAACACCATCATTGGTCAGAACACGGGTGTCTTCATAGGAGGGATTCCAGAGAATTTCACCATTCTTAGAGAAGACACTGGTAGTTTATTTCCTAATATCTGATTGACAGTGTCAGTGTATCTACAAAGAGTTGCAAGGGCTTGTTATGTGTATACAGGTCAAGCCAAGCTGGTGCAGCAGGGGTTTGCTGGGTGTTTGAGAGACGTAATGGTGCAGAAATCCAGTGGCACTACTGATGCATGGGAGCCTCTGGACTGGGACTCAGCACTTGAAAAACATGAGACCTATGAAAGTTGGGAGGGCTGTCCTGCTGTCTCTGAAGATGGGGCGTACTTCCTGGGACATGGTATGTCCTGCTTTAGTCTTCTTTAACATGGTCTGATAATTTGTAATGTTGATGTAGAAATTTTCTAAGAGTGTATTTCTTTCATCTTTTTTAATATTCAGGTTTTCTGAAGGTCAAGCCTGAAATATTCGCTGGAGGAGATTATTTTGAAATATCATTTGAGTTCAAAACTGATCAGCTTAATGCAATGCTGTTGTTCGCTTATGATATAGATGGGAAAGATTTCATTTTGGTAAGTTTGCTTAAATCTAAACATTAAGGATATCAGTCTACTTGCACTTAATATATATTATTAATAATTAATAACCAAAATTCTGCAATAAAAAAAAAAATGTATATTAAATGTATACATTTAGATTTCATGATTTCTAACTAGTTATGGCACTTTTCTTGCTGTTGAGGTACCACCTCAGTATGATATATGATTTAGTGAAATTAAATAATTTAATCAACAATATATACAGAAATACATCTGTGCAATGTCCCAAAACATCCTTGTAACTGTTGTTTGTGTCCTCATGACATCCAGGCGGAGCTGCAGGGTGGAGTTCTTTTCTGGGTGTTGCGTTGGGGTGAACAGACGGCAGAGTTGAGCGTATGGGTTGGCCTGTCCTACTGTGATGGGGGCTGGAACACTTTAAATGTGCTGAAGAGAGGCCTGTTAGCGAGTGCTGGCCTCAATGGCGTATATGAACAGGACAGGAAGGGCATAGGTGGCCCTCTGACCATCAGCTCTCCACTCTATCTAGGGGGAGTCCCACCAGGAGTGAAGCACCCAGCCCTGAACAAACACAGCCTTCTGCACAGTGAGTTACTTGCTGTTTATTTGAAGGTTTATTATCCTGAAAACTTCTATAAATAACCAAAAAAATAAAGTTGGAAGTGCCCTCTGATATATTTCTCTGACTTGAGTGCAAGCTCTGTTTTCAATCTTGGATTGAAAATTATTATTTCTGCAGTAAACTATTTGAGTCATAGTTACAGAATTATGGTGGTTTTCAAAATAAATAGATCTGATCAAATCTGTCTCAAAATGTACTCAATCTATCAGGAGTTTACTAAATCCGGCCAATTCAGAATGTAACTTAAATATCTTTCTCCCTTTGTCTCTTCTGTCTCTGTCTCTCTTTCATCCTCTTCTGTGCTACGCTGCAGGTTTTGGCGGCTGCATCAGGGATGTTAGATTCGCACGTGGGCCTGTCGTAAGCTTGGCGGCCGTGTCCAGCAGTGCTGTCAGAGTCAATCTGGATGGATGCCTGTCAGCTGACACCAGCGTTAACTGCAGGGGAAACGACTCCATTCTGGTGTACACGGGCAGAGACAGGAGTGCAGAGGACCTGACACTGCAGCCCTTCACGGGTAAAAGCAGCATCCGACCCCTTTTCGCAAGCACATCCCCACCAGCACGGTAGCCAAGCCTCATTGACCCGCAGCTATTTTGGCCTCACGTTGCCTGTCTTGTGTCTCTCTCAGGCGAATGTTTGGCCTGATTTGTCCTTTCTGCTTGGGGTTTGTTATTGTAAAGACCAAACAGAAGAACAACAGAAAATGTCCAGCCCAGCAATGGGTGCAGACACGACACCAGGGGCACAGAGAGGTCATATCTAGAACAGCAACTGCTCTCCCCTTCATCAGCAAAACTGTTGAGAACTGCATTTAGATAATACACACAGACAAATGTAGCCGAGTCACCTCTCTTAAGAGTAATGGAGATGAAGCAAGAAACAGTTTGTGTTCCCACAACAGACTTACTGTGATCGGGGTTACATATTAAAATTCAGTGAAAAAACTCATGAGCCTGTTGAGTCTCGATTTCTGTTGAGACATTCTGATGGTAGAGTCAGAATTTGGCGTAAACAGAATGAGAACATGGATCCATCATGCCTCGTTACCACTGTGCAGGCTGGTGGTGGTGGTGTAATGGTGTGGGGGATGTTTTTTCTTGGCACACTTAGTGCCAATTGGGCATCGTTTAAATGCCACGGCCTACCTGAGCATTGTTTCTGACCATGTCCATCCCTTTATGACCACCATGTACCCATCCTCTGATGGCTACTTCCAGCAGGATAATGCACCATGTCACAAAGCTTGAATCATTTCAAATTGGTTTCTTGAACATGACAATGATTTCACTGTACTAAAATGGCCCCAACAGTCACTAGAATGTGGCATTACTGCTATATTTTGGGTTAAGTCCGACTACGCACCCGAAAAAGTCTGGGAACACACAGATTGTCCAGATAAACAAAGCACGCAGATACGTAGTCAGACAACAGACAACAATGATAATACAAAACAGTTTATTCCGAAGAACACCATTTAATAAAATATGACACGATCAGTAATAATAAATCATAAAAGAAAAATAGTATAAGTCACACATCACACAAACACCACTTCAGAAAATGTATCCTGACTATCAGATCACAGCTACCACTCGTGCTCTCTCACAACACTCCACCCGTTGTGAACACTACAAACTATCAACCAAGCCACCACCACACCCAGAAGGCTACGGGAACCATGGGTACCCCAGATTCTGAAGGGAAAGACAAAAACACAATGAAGCATAAAATCACGCTGACCAAAAGAGGCCTGTCTTTATTTTACTTCTTGACAAACAGATAAACCAAAAATCACAAAAAGAAAAGTACAAAACCCAAACATTATTCATAACATCCAAACATAAGGGGTGACACCCATAGATGTCCGTCACTGTAAGATTATCCCACCCCCATCCGCAGTCCACCAACCGAGGAACAGCGTCACAGTACCAATTTAGATGTATCCTGGCAGGCTGTACACCGACGCGTGTCTTAATCAACTCGGACGTCGCCTTGCACCAGGTGGAGACCGACACACTGTCAAATTAGAATTCACATACCAGTTCACAAAACTGCACAGTTCGAACAATGACCTGTAAGTGAAACACCATCCAATCCACCCGTAGTCGTTCAGTGTGACACACAGATAAGGGTTACAGGAAGTAGCGCGGGCCGACTGAGTCTTCAAAGCCTCCAAAGTCTACTAAGCCTTCTGCAACATTTCCATGCCTTGTACCACAGCGGTAAATAACTCACGCTGCAGAGTGCACTCAAGGACATGCTAATAAAATGATTCGCCATAAAAAGCGTTCACTCCGCGTTCTATTCAGCCACGCTCCTGAACCTAAACTGGCGCCCCATGATGACATCACGACCCGGAATAGCACCACCCCTTAGGTGTCTGTCGTGTCTTCTGTTATACTCACGAAACACCATATTTAGGAATTAACCCTATGATGGCTGATTACATCA